>NC_137023.1:1399905-1429905 GCF_032717465.1 Coenobita brevimanus | reverse complement strand
TTATTCTCAAAAGCGAATTATTTCATTATTATCTGATCCTTAATGCGTCAACCAAGTTTGGCCCAAATCAGATGAAAAATGCTCAGGCTTACATTGTTCTGTTACCCTGAGCTTTGACCTTTCCCTGTGTCCTTAGCCTTTGATTGTTCTCCACATCAGTTCCCTATCTCCTTGCCTTAACCTGAACCGTTAAACCTACTCTGGTGCAAATTTGATAAATATGTATTAAATTTAACTTTGTCGTGATACCTTGACGTTTGACCTATTGTTCTTAAAAAAAAAAAAAAAAAAAAAAAAAAAAAGACAAGGGTTCAAATTTGGCAATGCCGTACCCTCGAATTTTGACCCATTATTCTCAACCCCCCTCCCTCTATTCTTGCATTACCCTCAATCCTTCCACCAAATTTGATATAATTCAGGCAAAAACTGCTTAAAAGGATCTTGCCAGCTCTGACTTTGACTTAACCTTGTGACCTTGGCCTTTGGTTTATCGTCCTCAAAGAATACTTCAACCCAGTGGCTCTTACTCCACCCCTCGACCAGAGTTGCTAAAAATCAGGGAGAGACTGACTGAATTCTCTCTCTCTCTCTCTCTCTCTCTCTCTCTCTCTCTCTCTCTCTCTCTCTCTCTCTCTCTCTCTCTCTCTCTCTCTCTCTCATGTTCAGAGGATTAGACCCGCTATCGCTTCACGAGCGTGGGTGTACACCTGCACTGCCTGCCACTAATATACGGTAGAGAGAGAGAGAGAGAGAAAGAGAGAATCAAGAGAGAATGATCGATGAGATTTGAACTGGGCTTAGTAGATCTGCATGAAAATTTAATCACTTTTAAAAATCTGTAGTTACTCTGCTGATACAATAATTAACAAGGATTACTCAGTGTGTGCAACGCCCGCCCCCACCAAGTGGTCTATGGCCTGAACATTTAGAGTTGCCTTGTGACTTTGATCTTCGACTGATTGCTCTCAAAATCGAATTACTTCATTCTTGCCCGACCCGTAACTCTTACATAAACTTAGGTTCAGTTAAGATCAGAACTGTTAGAACTGGCCTTGTCCTGTGTCCTTGAGTTTTACCTTTTCCTGTGACCTTGATCTTTGACTAACTGTTCTCCAAATGAAATATGTTTATCACTGCCGTACCATAAAATCGTTCACGAAGATTGGTGTACCTTAGGAAAAAATAATAATAATAATCTAGCCCTGTGACTTTAACTCTAGACCTATTATTCTCAAAAACTGCGGTTCAATCCCTTGACTGTTCCTTTACCCTTCCATAAATGGTCCAAAAAATGATGAAAACTGTTTTGCTTTAGTTGTTTTGTTGATATACATACTGTACACACGGGAAAACTCTGACCTTGTTCTGTGACGCTGATCTTTGCCTGATTGTTCTCAAAAACAAACCCCTTCGTTTTTGTATTATCCTCAACCCTTCCACCCAGTTCGGCTTAAATCGGATGAAAACCTCCTACGTTTACCTTGCTAGCTCAAACTTTGACCCATCCTTGCAACCTTGATCATTACCTCCGACAACGAAATTGAAGGAGGTCATGTTTATCTGTTTGTTTGTTTGTCCACATTATATCTCCAGAAGTTCTAAATGAATTTCAATGAAATTTTGATGAATGGTGTGCCATGGACCAAGAAAGAATTAATTTTCGGGCAGATCCTGATCCGGAGTATCCTTCACAATATCTCCAAAAGTTCTTAGTGAATTTGGAAGGTTGGGCCATGGACCAAGAAAAAAATTGATTAAATTTTGGGACGGATCCGGATCCGGATGCTGTGTATCCCGCACAGTATCTCAGAAAGCTCTCAATGAATTTCAATAAAATATTAAGGAGTGGGCTATGGGTCAAGGAGAAATTGATTAAATTGGGGGGCGGATCCAGATTCTATGTATTCCACACAATATCGCCACGGATCCGGAGCCTTTTAAATGGCAATGGCATTGGCGAAGGTATGAGCTCTCTGAGTGCTTTCTAATCTTTCTTTTGTTTTTCCTTATAGGGAACTATTTTCGGGCTCTCTGAGTGCTTTCTTGTTGACATTGTTTTCAGTAACACTAGGTAACCCTTTTGGCTGTCACTCTACTCCTCCTCCAAGTTTGGTTTAAATCAGATAAGAAATTAAGTAATTTTGTTCACACACACACACACACACACACACACACACACACACACACACACACACACACACACACACACACACACATACACACACGCGTCGAGTTCACTCTCTGCCAGCGCCTGTGTAATAAGGAGCTGTGATCGGGAAATAAAATGCACAGATTGGCTTGGGATGAGGATGCAGAATAGGACCGGAAATCAGGTGTGCAGTTGCCCTGTAGAAGGAATAAGGGAGAAGAGACGTGTGTGTGGAATTCATAGGGTATTTGTTTTTTGAAGTACAGAGAGAATTATATATTGTTTCTCTTGATAGGTTAGGGAAGGGACAAAGGAACTGCCTGGATTGGAACAAGGAGGTTTTAGGGAGGAGAAGGGGTGTATTATTGACCAGACATTATTTTTTTCCAAGATGTAAAATGGAGAGGTATCTAAAGCAGCGAATAAAGCTGTATGGTGCCGTCATGGGTCAGAGAAAAGCTTATGATAGATTAAAAAGACAAGGATTTCGGAAGCTGGTGAGACTGAATGGATTATGTATGAAAGTGCAAAGCCTGCTGTGAGTGTCGAAAATTAACTAAGTTCTTTTATTTGCATGTTAAAACAACCCTGTATGTCAGATTTGATACTATCGAATAATAATAATAATAATAATAATAATAATAATAATAATAATAGAAATAATGATAATATATAAAATTATACATATTTTATACATATATACACATCTATATTTGTGTGTGTGTGTGTGTGTGTGTGTGTGTGTGTGTGTGTGTGAGAGAGAGAGAGAGAGAGAGAGAGAGAGAGAGAGGGAGAGAGAGAGAGAGAGATAAAGGAATTAGAAGGATGACTAGGGGATGATGATGATGTTCCCAGTAAAGGAGGGTTGGGTGTTGACATTGCCTGTACTGTTGTTTGCTGGTGATACAGTTCTGCTAATTGAGAATGAATGGGAACCGCAAGCATTCGTGGATGGATTTGGAAGTCAGTTTATTTGCATTGTTTGAAAATGAATATAGCTTTGTCACTGAGGTTAAATAGTGAAGCTGAATGGTACAGAAGAGGAGTGTCACGAATCAATTCGCGACATTTCCCTTTTGTGAGAAGCCACGAACTATTAGTGGAAAACTCACTGTTTATCGTTCAGTTAACCGCTCATTCGGACGGAAGCTTTGTCAAATCAATTTTTCAGTGTCATACGTTATCGTCTTTGCGTGAGACAGCGCTTCCGCCGAGCGATTTGTTTTGTGCGCGTTTCGCTCACTTGACCGTTAGATAAATGCGGCCTACTGCTCCCCCTTTTGTTCCCACGACTGGGGCAGTCTAGCTGTTGCTTTGACGGAGAGAGGTCCTGTGCTCCAGAAGTGTGAGAGGTCAGCTAGCACCCAAGCTCCACAGAGTACAGTTTCTCCAAACTCCCACCCCTTGGTGATACAAAGCATTCATCGTTCAGTATTTCCTTTTGTTTTCCTAGTCTTAAGAGTTTAATTAAGGTGTTTTTTCCTAGGCGTAAGTATTTAGCTTTTGTGTGAGTGAGTGAGTGCGGTCTCATTGATTTGATTTGAAATGTAACGTTAAATTTATTTTTTGTAATCAATAAATTTAACAGTTCCTTTTCTTGAGCTTAATGTAAAGTAAAATCTTGTTTCAGTTCTCCAAATTAAGCTTATTTTCCATATAGCTCCTAGCTTGCATAAACGTTTGCTTTCATAACTGGTACTTAGACCAGTCTTGTTGTATTAACTTAAAATCCGTTGTGCCAGGAGTTAAGCATCGGCAAGAACCTGATGTTAGTATTAGTTATTTATTGTCAGGGGTGAAGTAACTTTCTCCAGAGGCTAACAGTACAGTAATTCAGCAATTGTGAGTAATTAGTCTCTGCTGTGTACTGTTGAGAAAGTTTATAAATTCTCGTTCTTAGAGAATCGTAGCAAGTCAGCGTAAAGTAATCGTTGCTTGATGTAGCAAGACAATCATTGTCCTTGCTCTTCAATATTATTGAATATTAATATCAATTTAAATAATATTTAAGTATTTATTTTAAAAACACAGTGATATTATAAAAACCCCGTGACAAGGAGAAACGCGAGTGCCGTCAGATACCGAGATAGTGTGACGAGCACAGACGGAGGGTTAGAGAATGAAATGTGAGAAAGAGTAGAGCATAGAAGGAAACTTGAGACCAGTACACAGGGGGCGCTGACAAGGAACTGAGAGGTGATCACGGGAGTAAATTGTTACCAGACAGTATATTGGTCTCATCTCTAACATATGGAGGCAATGCTTGGATAATGATGGAAGAACTCTAAGTCAGAAGTGAGATGCGTGGAAATGAGTTATGTGAGAGGAGCGTGTAGGGCTGTATGGAGAGAGACAGACAAATGAGGAGGTTCAGAAGCATTGTGGTGCTGACG
The DNA here is from genome assembly GCF_032717465.1 of Coenobita brevimanus. Classification (NCBI taxonomy): domain Eukaryota; kingdom Metazoa; phylum Arthropoda; class Malacostraca; order Decapoda; family Coenobitidae; genus Coenobita; species Coenobita brevimanus. Next base: position 1,425,363 of record NC_137023.1, on the reverse strand, counting down.
TGGGCTGGAAAGTACTCGTATTGTGGGAAGTACACAGAGATGGTTTGGCCATGCAGAGAGAAAGGAGACTGAGAGACGTACTAGGAGGGTGTGCAGTGTGTGGGTGAGACTGAGGAGGAGAGGGAATGAGTAAGATTGAAGATGAGGTAGGTGGAGGAGATGGAGTGATTTATAAAAGAATGTAGTGTAGGTTGGAGGGAGGGCAGCCTGATTGCAGAGGGAGGGGTAACAGATAGGTAGCTTGTTTGTGGCCATCCCCTCCTGGCTTAATCTGTCTGGCTATGAATAAATGTTTCTTCAAGCAAAAAAATTGTCTATATAGTTCAAGAAGGCTGGGGTATGTAGGCTATGGCGGGCTCTATCTATCTATTGCCAGACGCCTTAATCCCGTAAGGGGTGGCTACAAACAAATCGCCTTCATGTTGCCTTGTCCCCCGCCATTTCACTGCCCTGCTCCCAGCTCACATCCCCCCCTCTCTCATATATCTCTCCATCCCTCCACCTCATCCTTGGCCTACCCCTCCCCGGCGGTCTCACTTCCACCAAATTCAGGCATATTAATCATCCACCCACAAACCACGTGAACGGTGAGAAATATATTCCTTTTCCCTGTGAGCATGTGAGGGATAAACGTAGCGATTAGTCTTGTATATTATGTCTCACTGCTGTCTTTTATGCTCATCATATTTATCAACTATCGAAATGGACTGTATAGGGACATCATACAAGCGAATTTTTAAGAGTAATATACAGAAACACTGTCTATCTATCTATCTATTGCCAGAGGCCATAATCTCGTAAGGGGTAGCCATTTGACTTTGAGTTAATTGTTTTACGGGGAGGGGCACTAACCCTCCACCAACCCACTTGCTGATACGTAGGAAGCACGTATGGTTTGGTGATATGGTTACCACCCAGCGTTGTAAATGATTTCTTGGCTTACAGGAAACCATTAGGCTTGTCACTCAACATAAAGCCACATGTAAAGGAAAGAAAGGGAATAAGAAGTGACAGGAAAGATGGGAGAAATAGGAAGAGAGGAGGGCAGGCACAGAAAAAAAAAAAATGATAAAGGCTAAGGAAGAAGTAGGCAGCACTACATCAAGTGAGTGGATGATGGTCGCCACCACAGAAACACAATGGAACAACAATACCTTCCTTAGTGATGTGTACAAATATCCCTTCTAACGGTGGAATTGATAGCGCTGGAAAACGGAAAAGTGGCTGAAAAAATGATAAGTGTAGTAGATTTTAATATTGGCCTCCAGTATGCGAGATTTCAGTAAAGCAGCTTCACCACTAGGCAGAGCAGTCGACATAGCATAAACAAAGGAGTACGTGGGATGTTAACCAAATCACGTTTTCCTCATAGACAGTGAGTGGATATGCCTAATACAAACAGATCTTCAGTGTCTGCATAGGTCAGGTTAAGATACACAACAGGACCCGACTTCCAGACTTCTTTGCTGGAAGGGAGGAAGCCTGATTTGTTGACCGTTCTTATGCTGCGCAGGTACGAAGCAGCATGTGGCGTCAGTGAAGAAAGAGGTGATTATGAATGAATGTATGTGTGTGTGTGTGTGTGTGTGTGTGTGTGTGTGTGTGTGTGTGTGTGTGTGTGTGTGTGTGCCATAGTACCTACATATATCATGTCTGACACACTCCTCCAACACCCACTTTCCATGTCAGCTGCGGCTTGGATGTCCAGTCAGGCTTAACGTACAATTGCCCACATAACTGTCTCAATGGAAAAGCTGCTATGAGTGTTTGGTAGCAAGTAGTTAAGTAAATTACGAGTGATTAAATTCTAACGACAGACGAGTTAATAATGCAAACCTGATGTATCCGACAACTGAGTGCACAAAAGAGTATCAACAAATGCCAAAACATAAGCATTAAATATGATACTTTTATTGGCTAGGCTGTGAATAACGTGGAAACCCGAATCGAAGCGTTTTGACCTGATGAAATTAATGAGTACAGAGGCGGGGCGTGTTGAGTGTATATTTCATTATGGTTGCCGATGGATAAGTTCGGAATTACAAACTAAATTCAGCCTTTCTGGTGGGTTGAAGTCCTTCCTAACACACCGCGTCCCATTTACACAGAGACAGCATGTTTGTAATTAATGGCAGAATCACCTGAGCCTGAACCTTCGTAATCGCTCTTTGAACCTTCGTAGAATCGCTCTTTGAACCTTCGTAGATTCGCTCTTGGAACTTTCGTAAAATCGCTGTTTTGATATGACAGACACTAAATTCACTCGGGATGTGTTCGTAACTTCGTATGATCACCACAAGGACACCAATCAACGACAATATTCGTGCTTTTATACCATTAACATCAATTTCGCTGTAGAGGTTTCGAAACACCTATTGTACTAAGTCCTAAAAATAATCCGGCCTGTGTATTACTCAGACCTTAGCTGTACCCGATGTTCGTAATGTTTCAGAATCCTGGGCATGCTATGAAGGTTGTGTTCATTTGTTCCTTAAATGAGGGATAAAAACAGAATATATGGTGCTTAGATATACGGTAATTTCCACATACGGTAGGATTTTATCACTAACACACACCCAACACTATCTATCTATCTATTGCCAGACACCTTAATCCCTTATACGGAGTGGCCACAAACAAAATCGCCTCCACGTCACCCTGTTCCCGGCCATTTCACTGCCTTGCTCCCAATTCATACCCCCTTCTCTCATATACCTCTCCACTCCATCCCTCCATCTCATCCTTGGCCTCCCCTTTCCCCCTCCACCTCACTCACATACACTCTCCTCATCAGTCTCTCACTCACCCAACACACTTTACATTAATGTCCACACATCAAACATCACTATTGCTTTTGACTGCTGATGTTAATTTGCGTGTCTAATAGCCTTGGTCCTGATTCACGTGTAATTGATAGCCAGGCAAATTAGATTACCTAATGCTCACTGTGGGTTTAAGCATTAATTAACATCATTATGTGAATATATCCCCCTACTACATAACTTCATCATTTCCCGCCAACCAATTACAGCAGTCAGTTAGTTTCAAGATTCCTTCACATATATTGCAAGCCGGGCCATACAGTCGCCCGGTCAGTGGGGTATGGGCTGGTTAAAAAAAAGTAGTAAGGGGGGAGGACAGGATCTGTGGATTGCCCAGCACACACGTCCTGTCTCCTGGCTGGCTTTGTGGTGTGTGTGAATAAAGCTTTTACATCCATGTCTTGCCGCCACACAGTATACTCTCTACGGTGACACTACCAGAATTTCAGAAGTTGCCAGAAGTTGCTAGAAGTGTGAGAGAGTATTGTCGGGAATTGGACATATATTTGGTGTGAATGATACTAACCTTTATCAACAGGGTCATATTATCAATGGTATTAGGCTCTAAATAATAGTTTCGTGAATATTGTCAGAGAAGAGGAACCAGTTAGTCACATCAGCTGGTCATTCTAACATCATGAAAAAAAATGTTGACATATGAATGTCTTGTACCATGTCAACTGTTATGGCACATTTGTACGAGTATATACACATTATACAACTGATAGATAATTCTCTGTTATTAATTTTGCCGTTATCAGCACTTCACAGTAAGATCTATTTTTCATTCATTCCAGTATAGCTCGGTTAGAAAACACTGATATTTGTGTGTGTGTGTGTGTGTGAACCCGAATCTCTCCCAGAATAATATATGTACTGAAGTATTTAAGGCTGACTGGACAGTATGACGTCTGTACATTTTTTTTTTTTCTTTACGTGTCCGACTCTGGGCAAAGGCTTCATGGCCTATGACTCGGGGGCAATGACCTATCCCAAGGCCCAGTAGTCCTCCTACACCTCCACATGTCACCACTTCGGCGCTAACACCCACCGTCCATATTGGATACATGCTAGGGCTGTCTCATACAGGATTGGTGTATTGGTATTAGCGGGGGTATTTTTACGACATGTCGGCGGGTCATCAGGTAGATCAGGAAAGTCTGCTTTTTAGGAAATTCAAATCCTTAAACTGTTCCCTGCCCCAGCCGGGATTCGATCCTGGATCCATTAGGACTACAGGCCGCCTCTCTACCGAGTCAGCCACCGCCTCACCACATAAAAAAGTTGCAAACAATTACTTGGAACACGAACGTGGAAACAGAGAAAAGTCTTAAGGTTAGTTAAAAATGATCTTAGACATTATTGTGGATTCACTTTGAAGAACTTTATTTTTTCTTATTACGGTTCATTTTATTATTATTATTATTATTATTATTATTATTATTATTATTATTATTATTATTACAACCATGCTGCCGAAGGGAGAAAGGGCGTTATGTGCATGTTCTGACTGGCGTTTTCTCTCTCTCTCTCTCTCTCTCTCTCTCTCTCTCTCTCTCTCCTAATAATTGGTTCATTCTTAGCCTGGCAGCGGTTAGATTGAAAAAACACAAATTGAGGAATATTTTTAGAAGTGCAAGAACTTCATATTACCTTACCTGATATTTGCCAAACATAGATGAAGTAGATGATGTGGGATGGCATTGATTCAGACTGTTATGCACTGGATATTACATACAGTGATTCAGCAACGTGATAGGGTATGTGATGTGAGTTGATGCGTCAAGAGCCTCAGTATGCCTTTGTTTTTCTTTGTTTTTCCTTCCTCTATTCATTGTCTCAAAAATAACAATTATATCGTAAAATTAATCTATACATCATTGAATACTACATACTTTATATCACTGTATCATGCATATTCATCGTGTAATATGTAACAAGCTTCATAATACGATAATACGTTAAATAATACTGTAACAATAACACTATTAACTCTATAGTACCCTCTTTAATACAACTAATGCACTAACATCGTAATACCAGGTAATATTTCAGTAGCGGATGGAGTTCCTGAGTTTACAATATTTCCTGGTGTAATATTAGCACATTTATACAATCCAGCAAAGCAATACTGACACTGTGATATTTATACCACATCATACACTGCTTAATACAATGTCCCTGAAATGATTGGCGATACAGCGCATACCCATTATAGCCACCATATCATATCCTCATTATATATCACTGTATGTCAGGCAGTATGATTGCATTGCTTAATTCCGAAGTACATATTGTTTGATAATACACACACACACACACACACACAAACTAAGGTGTTGTCATCAGTCAAAATATGTTTAGTATCAATAGGTTCCTGACAATGAAGGTGAGTTATGTGTGTGTGTGTGTGTGTGTGTGTGTGTATTGGATATGGAAGAGAATTTGTCCTATACTTATCGCAAAAAGCAGTGACCCTACCAGCTCCTCCTAAGGCCCAGGTACGGTTCTACGATAAAGCCTTATATTTAAACTCTCTCTCTCTCTCTCTCTCTCTCTCTCTCTCTCTCTCTCTCATTTATGCGTGTTTGCGTGCAGGTACAGAGGCGGTGGGGGGGATATGGTGGAAGTGCCTTATTCTAAGTACAATAAGTGGAGGTCCCAGATACGCACCCTTCACCACTCCATCACGTAAACGCGTATGTGCTTTTATATTTATTGCTTTTAAGTGACTGTCTATGGCGTAAGGGAAAAATTTTAGTGCTTCAGCAGTAGTGTATAGACCTCGATAACCATTTAATTCTGATAAAACCCTTTGTATTTATAACCAGAAACCTTAATCCTGTCAGGGGTGGCCACAAACAAATCGCCTCCATGTCACCCTGTCCTCTACCGCTTGGCTGCGCTCCCTTCAGCTCACACCCCCTCCTTTCTGTCGGGAAAAAAGTCACCGCAGGAAGCAATACTCAAACGATGCCCCAAGGCTAATCGTTTTAAGGCTTTCCCCTCCCACACCTACTCCCCTGCACTTCTCCTTCCCCCCCATCTACTCCCCTGCACCCCCCTTTCCCCCCACCTACTCCTCTGCACCTCCCTTCCCCCCACCTACTCCCCTGCACCGCCCCCCTCTCTCCACCCCGACAATAGCGCCCCGTAATCAAAGCCTCCGTGGCCCCTGATCCCGTTCTGGCCTGACGCGTACAAAACCAATATCGCAAATGGGTGTCTGGGAAACTTTTGCGGGTGTGGCATTACCATATTCCGAAACGCGAACACTCCACCAAAACACGAAACTTCCCCCCCCTCCTCTCTCTCTCTCTCTCTGGGGTACTTAGCAAGGCCCGTTAAAGGTTGCAAGGCGGACTTACTCCTGCAAAATGATGACGTGTACATTTCATGATACTACATTATTTCATTCAGATAAGAATACAGTACAAACTTTAGACGCTACACATTTTCCTGTTAGCCAAGAAACCATTTACAACGCTGGGTGGTAACCATATAACCAAACCATACGTGCTCCCTACGTGTCAACAATTGGGTTGGTGGAGGATTAGTGACCCTCCTCGTAAAACAAATTACTCAAAGTCAAATGGCCACCCCTGATGGGATTATGGCGTCTGGCTAGAGATATATCTACAGAAACTTTGCACTATATGACACTCTAAGTTGGAAATTTAACTGTATTTAGCTTTTTCTGGGCACAAGACAAAGAAGAGACGTCCTAAAGCTGAAAATACTCCAAAGTGATATTTTTCTGTAATGGTATGTAAAAGATATGGAGCAAAACTACGTGGTGAGAGTCGTGCCCATGAAAACGTACTATTATATAAGTTTTTTTTATTGATGAGATGAATTTTACAATCTGACTCCTCTGACTCACTCATTAAGCAAAAACAAATTGGCGTTACATGGGAAAAACCAGAAGGCGCGATCATATGTAAGTTAAAAGTGACAGCATTAACTCTCTTGCTTTTGTAACTCACTCCCAGGTGAATAAAATCGTCTGGAGGTAGATTTAACCTAGCGCTGCAGTTCCAAAGTTGTCCTGACCGTGAGAGAGAGAAATGGAAAGCTTTGCACATAGTCTGAAAGAGTGGATGACAAAGATGCCAAGACTAGTCGCAGGTAAACTAGTAGTGCCAATTACGTGACTTTGGAACCTTGTCTTGTTGCTGCGTTCTTTAAGACTTCATTTATTGATTTCTTTAGTTAATATGAATATAGCAAAGGCACTGAACAGTAGAGATTATTTCTGTCTGTCATTTTGCTACGTAACATCCACATGCTCTTACTCTGTGCTAAATAAAATCATCCGGCACTGCTGCAATGGAATACTAGAGTTCTTCCGAGCATAAGAGGGTTAATGGTACCATAATTACCACCCTGATTTTTATACTTGTAATCAGCTGAATAAGAGGATTTGGGGATATCTATCTATCTACCTATCTGTCTATTGTTACATAGCCTATGATTTCATCATCCTTTGTGTAATTTTAACGCACAGTTGCTGCATGTTTGATCACGAGCGTGTTCTGCCTCAGTCCCCCCCTTCTACCGTTATAGTAGAGTAAGTCGTTCTCTCTGTTATACTTTGCGGGATTTTCATCTCTTTGTCCCCGTGGCTTCATTTGCGCGTCCTTCTTACAAGTTGTATCAGGCTCTGCTGGCCCCTATATAATGAGCTCAATCTCTGCATCATTGCCACTTAGATCTGCTCCTCATTTTGTTCACATCTCTGTCCTCCCCTGTACAGATATTATTATTGTGAGTGCTCAAGAAATCTCCAAACATCTAGCAGCTGTGTGTAATTTGAGTATTACTGTTATTGCATTTTTTCTTGTACTGTATAGCATAAGTTTAATTTGTAGGCCTAGTGAAGTTTTTGTAATTCATGTAGGGTTCTTTATGTCAGTCATTTTTGATAATAGTTTGTATCTGTAATAATTTATCTGGCATTCACTGAGTATTATCTGGCATCTCATTTTATCAGGGCTGACTTAGATAAATTTACTCTTGCTAATTTCGTGTTAATAGAGACTATTGCAGTTAACCATATATTTAACCTGTTTATTTGCCATTACATTATCCTTATGAGTCCTGAATGTTTTGTTGTTAGTTTGAGCATTAAACTTTAACTTGTAATTTTACCTAACTCTTTTGTTTTGAACCTGGAACTTTACGGGACAGTAGTGACTCTTCGTATTCTCACTTAAAGTGTACATTATCTTTCTCTGTTCCGTAACATAAATTTGGCGACCTCATATCAGGATATTCAGGATATTATCATAAGGATATTGCTTGATATTTTGTGACTGTTTCTTATTAATTATGTCTACTATTACTACACTTGATGAAGCCAAGGACTTTTTGTCAAATGTGCAAACAGTGTGTGATATAGAAAACAGAACAAAGAATGAACTTAAGATTGTTGCTCAACAATTGGGATTTGTTGTTCGCTCTCATCAGTCTAAAGATCAAATTGTTGCCATGATTAATGAAAGCTTGTTTAATGTAATTCCTCCAAATGAGCAAACGCAGATTGAATTAGCTAAGTTACAGCTAGCCCTGCAGGAGGCTCGTGTTAATGAGGCAAATGCTCGTATTCAAGAGGCAGAGGTACAGGCTCAGGCACAAATTGAACTTGCCAGGATTCAGGCAGACCATGAGTATCGCATGAAACAAGGTGGAACTGGATCATCTAGCTCTGATGATTTTGATGTGGCTAAAAATGTTAAACTTGTCCCTCCTTTTAATGAATCTGATTTAACAAAGTATTTTCAGTTGTTTGAGAGGGTAGCTACAGGTTTTAATTGGCCTAAGGAGTATTGGCCAGTACTCCTTCAAACTGTTCTCATCGGTAAAGCTCAAGTAACTTATGCATCTTTGCCTCAGGATCAATCTGATAATTATGATGTAGTTAAGAGCTTGATTCTTAAGGCCTATGAGCTTGTTCCTGAAGCCTATAGAGTAAAATTTAGGACAACTTACAAGCAAGATAAGCAATCCCATGTTGAGTATGCAAAAATCAAAGAAGATCTGTTAGAGCAATGGTTAAATTCTAAGAATGTGGATTCTGATTTTGACAAATTTAAGCAGATGATTTTGCTGGAGGACTTCAAAAGGTGTATTTATAAAGATGTAAGCCTATATCTTGATGAGAAAAGGGTAGATAATTTGTCTGATGCTGCTGTTTTAGCTGATGAATATGTTCTCACTCACAAGAGATATTCTAAAGAAAAAGGGAAAGCTGAGAGTAAGTACGTTGCCTCTACTCAGAGTACAGGTAACAGGAATGAGAATAAAGATGATGTTTCTCAGGAAGTAAATACCAGCTTCACCTCTAGATTTCAGAAAAGTAAATGTACTTATTGTAGTAAGCTTGGTCATACTACGGAGAAATGTTTCAGGAGACAGCGTGATGTGAACAAAAAGGAGTCTTTAAATATTCAGTCAATTGGTCTAGTGTCCACTCTTGAGAGTTCCCAGAATTCTTTAACTGAGTTAACTGAACCTGCTTTGAGGGGTAACTTAAATTCTCATGATGGAGCTCCTCTTTTGAGCAGTAACGTGGGTGACACTCTCAAGAGTTCATGTGCTAATTTCCTGTCTGATGGTTTTGTCAGTCCTCTGGACAGTAATGACAGGAAATCAGTTCAAATATATCGTGATACAGGTGCTTGCCAATCCCTTATGCTGACCAGTGTTCTAGGCTCTAATGTTAATTCCTCTGATGAAACTGTAATCTTACAAGGTGTAGGGAATAATTACTTCTCTGTCCCTCTGTGCAGAGTGAATTTAGAGTCTGGTTTTGTTAATGGTTCCGTTATGGTTGGGTTGGTTGAGACACTCCCAGTGTCAGGTGTAACTTTCTTACTTGGAAATGATATTGGTGGAAGTCAAGTGTGTCCAGCTCCTCAGTTGTCTAGTGAGCCAGTGGCTGCGTCCCAGGATTGTGATGTCCCTGATGCGTTCCCTGCATGTGCTGTCACTAGGGCTAAGTCTAAAGTTACTGGTGATTTAGAGGATAATGATGATGATGATGTTATCCTAGCTGACACTTTTCTTGCTAATTTGGACCACTCACCAGATGAGGCAGTACCCCGTAGTGTTGATAATTTGTCTCGTCAAGAGTTGGTTGAGTTGCAGGTTGCTGACCCTGAGTTGAAAGGTCTAGCTAACTCTGCTTACAGTGAAGAGTCAGCCGGTGCTTCTACTTGTTATTATGTAAAGTCAGGAGTACTTATGAGGAAGTGGAGACCCCCAACAGCATCAGCCGACTGTGAATGGGAGGTTGTACATCAAGTTGTCATCCCTCGTGTTTGTAGGCAGGATATCATTAGAGTGGCTCATGATTCCAGTTTGGCAGGACACCTTGGAGTGAGGAAGACTGTGGCACGCATTTTGAAACACTTCTACTGGCCAGGTATCTTCAGGGATGTTTCCTGGTATTGTAAGTCTTGTCACACCTGTCAAGTTGTGGGGAAGTGTAATCAGACCGAAAAGGTTGCACCTCTAGTTCCCATTCCCCCTTTTGAGGAGCCTTTCACCCGTGTGTTGGTGGATATTGTGGGCCCTCTTCCTAAGACTTCTTCAGGATTTTCTTATGTGTTGACCATGATTGATATGGCTACTCGTTATCCTGAAGCCATTCCACTTAGAAACATCTCAGCAAAGAACGTGGTTAAGGAAATGCTAGGGTTCTTCACAAAGTTTGGTCTGCCCAAGGAGGTACAGTCAGACCGGGGAAGTAATTTCATGTCAAACGTTTTCAAGCAGTCTCTGAAAGAGTTGGGCATCACCCAGATCACGTCTTCAGCTTACCATCCCCAGACCCAAGGAGCGTTGGAGAGATATCATCAAACACTCAAATCGATGCTCAAGAAATACTGTTTGGAACATCAGAAAGACTGGGATAAAGGTCTTCCATTCGTTGTGTTTGCTGCAAGAGAATCTCCAAATGAATCACTGGGCTTCTCACCTTTTGAACTACTGTTTGGCCATGAAGTAAGAGGACCCCTTAAGTTACTCAAGGAATGCTGGCTGTCGGAGGAAGATGACGTCAACCTGCTGGAGTATGTGATGAAGTTCAAAGAACGGCTGTCCACTGCTTTACAGCTAGCGAGAGAGAATTTAGGAGCTGCTCAGGAGAAGATGAAGACTTGGTATGATAAGAAGTCCAGGTTACGCCACTTTCAGCCAGGAGATCAGGTTTTGATTCTGCTACCAGTGCATGGGCAACCTCTTCAAGCCAAGTTTAGTGGTCCTTATTTCGTGGAGAAGAAACTCAGTGATGTCAACTATGTCATCGCCACACCAGATCGTAGAAAGAACAAGCAACTATGTCACATCAACATGCTAAAGTTATATCACAGGCGGGACGAAAATAATCCAGTCTGCACTGTAGCTGTTCCACCCGAGTCTACAAGTGAAGCTCTCCCATGCAGTATGAGCCTGAGTGATAGTTTGGGGAAGAATCCTGATATCATGAATGATCTCCAGACTAAGCTTTCTCATCTACCTCCCAAGGAAAGGCAGGAGTTTTCGGCATTACTGCAGGAGTACCCGCAAGTGTTCCGTGCTACTCCAGGAAGAACCACTGTGTTGATGCATGATGTCGATGTTGGAGACGCAAAGCCAATTAAATTTCCTCCTTACCGTGTGAACCCAGTGAAAGTTCCTCTCATCCAGAAGGAGCTTGGCTACCTGTTGGACCACAAGATGATTGAGCCCTGTCAGAGCGAGTGGAGTTCTCCTGTCACTCTAGTCCCTAAGCCAGGTGGGTCACAGAGGCTTTGCATTGACTACAGACGTGTTAATCAGATAACCAAAACAGACATTTACCCTCTCCCTCGTGTGGAAGATTGCATAGACAAGATCGGAAAGGCTAGGTACATAAGTAAGTTTGATTTGTTAAAGGGATACTGGCAAGTACCTATGACTGAACGTGCTAGGGAGATCTCATGTATTGTAACATTAGGAAAGACATTTGCATGTTCTGTAATACCATGTACAGATTGTTTTAGAGTAATAAGAAATTTCCTTTGTAAATTTCTTTTTCTTTGTGGGGAGGTGTTACATAGCCTATGATTTCATCATCCTTTGTGTAATTTTAACGCACAGTTGCTGCATGTTTGATCACGAGCGTGTTCTGCCTCAGTCCCCCCCTTCTACCGTTATAGTAGAGTAAGTCGTTCTCTCTGTTATACTTTGCGGGATTTTCATCTCTTTGTCCCCGTGGCTTCATTTGCGCGTCCTTCTTACAAGTTGTATCAGGCTCTGCTGGCCCCTATATAATGAGCTCAATCTCTGCATCATTGCCACTTAGATCTGCTTCTCATTTTGTTCACATCTCTGTCCTCCCCTGTACAGATATTATTATTGTGAGTGCTCAAGAAATCTCCAAACATCTAGCAGCTGTGTGTAATTTGAGTATTACTGTTATTGCATTTTTTCTTGTACTGTATAGCATAAGTTTAATTTGTAGGCCTAGTGAAGTTTTTGTAATTCATGTAGGGTTCTTTATGTCAGTCATTTTTGATAATAGTTTGTATCTGTAATAATTTATCTGGCATTCACTGAGTATTATCTGGTGTCTCATTTTATCAGGGCTGACTTAGATAAATTTACTCTTGCTAATTTCGTGTTAATAGAGACTATTGCAGTTAACCATATATTTAACCTGTTTATTTGCCATTACATTATCCTTATGAGTCCTGAATGTTTTGTTGTTAGTTTGAGCATTAAACTTTAACTTGTAGTGACTCTTCGTATTCTCACTTAAAGTGTACATTATCTTTCTCTGTTCCGTAACACTATCTAGAGAGAGGATGGCATCGTCTTGAAGGTGTTAGTACATGTAGTAACGTCGTAACCCCCTTATCACGCCAGGCCTTCCCTAAACACGATCTTTTGACTGACAGAAGTAATTACAATCTTTCTCTAACCTGACCTAAAACTGCCATGTCTCCGTCTTGAATGCTGAGTTGTAACAAGAGATTAACACGAGTATAAGATGCTGGTCACGAAGAAGTGTTATGGCAAGGAAGTCGAGCCATAGTACTGTCTTTTCCTGCCGAAGCTACGTAAAAAAATCTGCAAAAAGACGAAATTCAGGATCAGGTTTAAAATGAGAGAAGTACAGTAATGCATATATATATTTTTTTTTACTGATATACAGGTCTGTCAGCCGATTTCTCTCATATTTTATTCACCCCTGGAAAATAAAAACAATTCATTTTATGGACCTCAACCAAAGTTTCGTTTAGCCCATTCACTAGATGGAATTTTTTTTTTTTTCCTGCCTGCTAATAATTTATCTTCTTTTTACGAGACTTTTCAAACTAAATGGCATTAAAGTCAGCATTCATACATCCCTCCAAGAGCATATACCCTTCCTAAGCTGAATTAAAACGTCTGAAGGCAGCACAGATAAAAGATAAATTACTTACTCGGACTGATGGGGTTATAGTCACGCATCACATTCTGTATGGTACCAACACTTCTTTTATTTTCAACCAGTCATTTCAATCCAATATCTGTCCTTTCATACAAATACCTTTCGCCATAAAAATGCAAATACATCTGTGTAATAACTTTCCAGTGTAAAAGTGTATTCTGCGTGTAGGTGTGCCAGTAGCGTGTATAACCAAAGAGAAATGTTTTGAAAGAAAATAATGAACCACTTTCAGTATTGCTAAAATTTGTAAACACGACATGAAAGGATGACGGAGAGAGTAAATGGATTCGCTGGCTGATGAAGTGGGGATCTAGCTCTCCCTGTCACAAGGCTTCCATTAACTCTGGAGTACTTTCCTCTTCGTATGTTTACCGTCTCACTTAAGCCAAATATGACACTCGGTCTTTTCCAAACACTTCGCTTCCTTTCAGAACATTTTATTCTTTTGTTCGTGTGTGTGTGTGTGTGTGTGTGTGTGTGTGTGTGTGTGTGTGTGTGTGTGTGTGTGTGTGTGTGTGTGTGTGATATTAATAGCTATGTGCAATGTAAATGAAAATCTAGCTACTCTTGCAATTGTGTGTATTCGTAAAGTATATTCTTATATCTAATGTATATATATTTTTTCAAGTGTGCCTCTCTGTCTACATGTCTGGTTGTCCACGATAGAAAATAGCCTAATGGAGAAATGTCTAAATGTCTCCAATGGGGGTTAATGGGTAACTATTTACGAGGAAGTTAATGGTGTGGTTTAATATAGCCCAAGTGGCGCTCCTGGTGGCCAAAATTCGAATTAATGAAGTCAGCATGGTGGAGCTTGGTGGCTAATTAATTTTGGCTTTCTAAATTCCTCCTACAACTTTATTAATATTGCATCTTGAAAAGCAATATATGAAGTCAACGTGGTGGAGCTTGGCGGCTGAGTGGGTAGGATGGTAGGCAAATAGGTCGGTGGAATGTTTTGACCTGAACAAATATTAAGCCTACATAAAGCAAAAACTCACTGCAGACACCGCCACTCTCAATGAGGTAGTCCTGCTTGGAATATCACTAACAAAACCATGAAGGAGGAGGTTCAGATGGTTAGTATCATACCAAAGAATAACTGGGGACTCTGATTTCTAGTAACTTACCCCAGTCTATGAATGTTCACCTGACACTAACTTTATAATGAGGGTAACGTTAAATTTCTTATTCTGCCTTCATAAGGATGCATTCTCGTGTAACTTATTTTATATTTCATTCTCTGAGCTCTTCAAGGAATTAATCTCGTTCGTGTTTAATTATCGACACCAAAACTGAAATGCATAGTCAAAGTTTAGCCTTAATAAGGTAAGATAAAATTCAGTGTTACTTCAGATTGTTACTGATGCGTCTTGATATTATAACCTTGTGGTAGGCGAAGAATAATGCGGTCAGATCTCGTCAGTATAGCTACTCGTACATGTGAGGAAGTAAGACATGGAGTACGAGGAGGCTAAGGAACTGACGATGGACCGTACTGTATAGACACATTTTGTATGGAGAAGTGCATGGCAAGGGACTGGCACCCCCTCTCCTTTTATTCAATTGATATTTATCGTATTGGGTCTATCTGATAGGTAATAAGAGGCCCATATGTGCAGGTAATTATATTTGTGAGATGGATTCAGGATTCCGGGAGCTTGAATGGTGTGTAAATGAGTGAGTGGCCCATTTTATTGGGTATGGTCTTCATTATTTCCCTATCTATCCCCCACTGTAGGGGGTCACCTTGACGTGGTGGTGGGGCTTGAAGCATGGTTGGCAGTGCCACCTACTTGGGAGGCAAGCCTACCTTTGTAGGGTTCGGCATTTGTCGGCCTTGTGGACCAAGCACCCCCTACATCACTGGTAGAGGAGGCCTCCTGGTGATGTCAGTCCCTGCCTATTTGCCATCTAGGGCGGGACTGTTGCCTCCCCACGTGTTTGCCGTGCGTGGCGTCCCGTAATGCTGGGAGACGGGAGTCCTGGAGGTTGAGCGATGCTGCATGGTGCGCCCTGCAGCTAGCAATACACCTCTTTGGTCCCTTATTCTGGCTAGACGGGTGGCCTGGTTGGGCCCGACCAGGTCAATCGGCTGGTCACTGGCTAGCCATCCAGGCTAGTCACCTAGTGGCTTTAGGGTCAAGCAGGCACCGGGGGACCTGGTGGCTCCTATCGTCCTGGAGTCACCCTTGTCAGGGTCCCTTGGTGGTTACCTGCGTATACTCTCCTGCTACCTCTGGGGTCGCCAGTGGTGTTTATCCCTGGCATATGACCTCCCCTTGTTGGACTCCGTGGTGGGTGGAGGGGTGGGGGAATGAAGTTCTTGCAAAATAATATGGGTGACACACAAAAAAATGTTGACGACACTGCCACTGTCCCAGGAAGTTCTCCAGACTGCCCCACCCTCATAGCCACTCTACAGCCTTTCCAAGCCACTGGTGACTTTCCTCCTTTGCCCCAGCGTTCAACTGGGACTAGGAGGAGGCCACGTCTGGTTGGTTCGGCTGTCGAGTTCGGCTCAGATAATACTATGCCTGAACATTTTGCTAAGTATCTGGTGCTCAGATCCTCCATAGGTGGATCTGTGCTGGATACTGATATATTTAAATTACACCGTAATATTATTTCAGCATGTGGCAGAGAACCCCGAATAACCTCACAGGGCGATGGATGCATCCTTATAGAAGTATCGTCTCCTGAAGAGAGCTTAAGACTATTGAATTGGACCTCAGCTTCTGGATCAGAGGTTTCCTGTACTCCACACAGTACATTTAACCAAAGTAAAGGAGTGATTTTTTCGCGTGATCTCCTTCGATTCTCGGAGGCCAGGTTGTTGGAGGAACTGCAGGCTTCAGGCGTGGTGAAAGTTGAACGCCTCCAGAAGAAGATCGACGGTATTTTAACCCCGAGTCCAACATTGTTCCTAACATTCGACAGATTGACACTGCCTACATCTGTGAAGCTCGCTTGGCTGTCACTTCCTGTGAAGCCCTATGTGCCTACCCCAAGGCGGTGTTTCCACTGTCAGGGATATGGCCATGTCAGCAAATTTTGCCGCCGTGCACAGGCTGGACTTCCTGGTATTTGTGTTTCTTGTGGTGGATCAAGCCATTCCAACGACTGTACAGGACCTATTAAATGCTACCACTGTGGAGGTCCTCATGCTGTCTCATCAAAAAATTGTCCAAGATTCTGCCTTGAAAAGGAGATCCTATCCATTCGTACACGTGAGAGGGTTTCATTTCCTGAAGCCAAAAGAGAGCCCACACACTCTTCTTTCAGCCGGGAATTACCTATGCTTCTGCTCTTTCTAGAACATCAATGCGACTCCCTGTATCTCAGAGGCAGCCTCGACCCACTCCAGTACCCACAACTTCCACTCACGATATGCAGAATGCTGTCCCCAAGGTTAGTACTGCAGGTAAGAATGATGTTTTCCCAACTGCTACTCTGACTGTTTCCTCTCCCACTTCGGTGACTGACGACTTGCACACTTCTGTGGTGGTGGCAGATGTCCACGTTGATCGGACTTCTCCCGCCGTAGCCACTATGCCTGAGATTCCATCTGCCCCTGGTAAACGTCACCGTTGCTCGTCAGAGTCCTCTGATTCTGAGGACCGGCCACCTAAGGTCTCTGTTGTTGACCCTTCTGTTAACACCTCTCCTGTTCCCTCTCTTCCTAAGGTTACAGTGAGGGAGCCCACTCCTCCACCTGCTTCGAAGCCTATGGCTTCGGCAGAGGTGAGTTCTGGGGCGGGCTCCTCGTCGGCTGTCCGGCCCTCACTGAGTGGGGAGGGCAGGAAGCCATTACCCTCTCGGTCTTCAGAGTCTTCGGATCCTGAGGGAGCTCGGTCGCTTGCTGCTGAGAGGTCTGACAAGACAGAAACTGCAGCTCCTGGTCCGCCTGTGAACCAGTCCCAGCCCGAAGAGGATGTTGGGCGGACCCTTAGTGCTTCGGATCCAACACTCACGATATCACCTTCACAGGGTTCTGACCCTGTACAGTCCCACTTCCACATCTGGAACTTCTAGTGGTGCCACTGGCCGCCCTGCACTGCCAAGGGCTCCATCCAGGCCACCTTCCAAGCAGGCTGGTATGCCCACTCCAAGAAGGAGTGTGGTAAAACATCCTTTCTCGTCCTCTCGTTTGCCCACAGATGTTCGACAGAGGGTGCGGGTTTCTGGTGCTGGGCAGGCCCCTGCAAAGGGCCTTCATAAGCATCAATCCAAACCCTCTCACTTGTCAAGTGTACAGTCCCGCACTTAATCATTCCTCCATTATGGGTTCTATCATCCAGTGGAACTGTCGAGGTTTACGTGCTAACTATGAGGAACTTTGTCATCTTGTTTCTCAATTTATTCCTCTGTGCATGTGCATCCAGGAGACCATGGTAGGTGATGCTGTTCCTTCTGGTCCCTCTGGCTACCATGCCTTTTATTCAGATCCTGTGCCGGGTCAAGGTCGTCATGGAGGTGCTGCTATCTTCCTTCGCGAGGATATTCCATGCAGTCATATGGACATCTCTACTCCCCTGCAGGCTGTCGCTGTCCGGATGTTTTTACGTCGGCAGTATACAGTTTGCAGTCTTTATCTACCTCCTAGTGCAACTGTTGAAAGGGCGGATCTGGAACGCCTTATTCATGGCCTTCCTTCTCCCTTTCTGTTACTAGGCGATATGAATGGTCACCATCCACTATGGAATCAGTGAGGCCAACCCTCGGGGTGTTATGCTGGCCTCTTTAGTGGAAGATGAGGAGTTAGGCATTTTAAACTCCAATATAATGACTTATTTCCATAGCCAGACAGGAACTTTTACTGCCATTGATTTGTCCTTATGTTCAGCTGATGCTCTTTTAGATTTTAACTGGGATGTGTTGCCAGACCTGTATGGCAGCGACCACTTTCCGTTACTCTTAACTGCTAGTGCAGGTGGACCTCAGCCACGTCTTCCTCGCTGGCTTCTGGATAAGGCAGACTGGCCATATTTCAGGGAATTAAGTTCCATTTCCCTTTCTGTCAATGAGTTTGGCTGTCTTACGGAGGCTGTGTCATATTTCAATACCGTGCTGCACTCAGCAGCCCTATTATCTATTCCAAAAACAAAGGGTCAGTTTCCTAAACGTCCAGTTCCTTGGTGGAACTCGGAGTGTAGTTCCGCAGTGAGAGCCAAACGAATCGCCTTCTCACGACTTCGTCGTCACCGTGGGGATCCTCAGTATTTGGTGGCGTATCAGAGGGCACGAGCTCATATGAGGCGGGTCTTAAAGGAGGCCAGGCGTTCGTCCTGGAAGGATTATGTTTCCTCCATCAATTCGAGGACTTCCATCACCCAGGTGTGGAACCGGGTAAAGAAAATTTCAGGTAAATTTACTGTTCCATCCCCTCCTGTTTTATCTGCACCAGGTGGAACTGTGGCTGATCCATTTGCTGTTGCAGAATTGCTTGCTGACCATTTTGCCAGTGTGTCAAAGAAGGATGCAGATACACCTTTGGCTTGCCGCCGTCGGCGCCTAGAATCTCGTGGTCTCAGTTTTGCCTCTGCTGGGGAGAGCCTTACAATGTTCCATTTTCAATTTTTGAACTCCAGTCAGCTCTGTCGCAGTGCCATGATTCCTCTCCTGGTTTTGATGATATTCCTTATGCCTTTTTACGCCACCTGTCTGATGAGTCCCTGTTGTTTTTGCTTTCACTGTTTAATAAGATCTGGTGTTCTGGGGAGTTTCCGGCTTGTTGGGGTGTTGCTGTAGTTATCCCCATCCCCAAACCAGGTAAGGATCACCTACAGGCGACGAATTATCGGCCTATTTCTTTGACGTCTTGTATATGTAAAGTTTTGGAAAAGATGGTCAATGTTAGGCTTGTGTGGTTTTTAGAGAGAGGTGACTTATTATCCCCTGCCCAATATGGTTTTCGAAAAATGCGATCTACCTCTGATGCACTACTGTCCTTGGAATCTTCTGTCTGTGAGGCTTTTTCCACTAACCAACACCAGGTCACGGTCTTCTTTGATCTGGAAAAGGCATATGACACTGCATGGCGTCATGGTATTTTACTCTCTCTTCATGAGTTTGGTCTTCGTGGGCGCTTACCTGTTTTTATTCAACAGTTTTTATCTAACCGAATTTTAAGGGTGCGAGTGGGAGGAGTGCTTTCTAATGCCCGAGCACTAGAAGATGGAGTACCACAGGGGAGTATCCTTAGTGTCACTCTGTTCGCTGCAGCCATTAACAGCGTCATCAGTGTACTTCCTGATGGTGTACAAGGATCACTATATGTTGATGACCTCTCGATTTCCTTCACTGCGTCTAGAATGTCTCTGATAGAGAGGAAGTTGCAGCTGGCTCTCAATAGAATTTCTGACTGGGCAGAAGCACGCGGTTTCCATTTTTCTTCAGCAAAGACAGTGGCTATACATTTTTGTCATCTTCGAGGAGTCCACCCAGACCCTGACTTGTATCTCTATGGTAGAAGAATATCCTGTGTAGAAGAAACGCGATTTCTGGGTCTTCTGTTTGATAGAAGATTAACCTGGGTTCCTCATATTCGTTCTGTTAAGGTGGCTTGTCTTAAAGCTTTGAGTCTTTTGAGGGTTTTAGCTCATACCTCTTGGGGTGCTGACCGTCAGACCCTCCTCCTCTTGCATAGGTCTCTTATTCTTCCTAAAGTTGAATATGGGTGTGAGGTCTACTCCTCTGCAACAGATGCCCGCCTCCGGTTGTTAAATTCTGTGCATCATGCTGGTGTTCGTCTGGCAACCGGGGCATTCAGATCATCCCCAATTCCAAGTTTGTTGGTAGATGCTGGTGTACTCCCCTTGGACTTGCGGCGCCAGTTGCTAATGATGAGGTGTTGGTATCGTCTTCACCGCATTCCAGACTCAGTTTCTTGTGCCATTGTCTCACAGGATTCCCGATCTTCTGTTTTTGAGACCCGTCCCAATTTCCCAAAGCCATTTGGTTACAGGGTCCGGTCTGTTATGCTAGCCCTCTCTCTCCCGAGACTGGCAATTTGTCCACATCGGATCCCAAGGGTGGGTTCTTGGCTACTCCCTCGCGTGACATTCTGTAGGTCCGTTGTTGAAAAAAAGGGCTCACTTCCCTCTCAGGTGTCCCTCTCTCTCTTTTTAGAACATGCCTCCATTCATGAGGGTTCTGTCCCCGTCTATACTGACGGGTCTAAGACTGATTCTGGAGTAGGATTTGGTGTTGTCTTCCCTTCCTTTAGTAGAGGCGGTAGCCTTCCTGGCGTTACTTCAGTGTATACAGCAGAACTGACTGCAATTTTGTATGCTCTTAAAATCATCTTTACTCTCCGCCAATCCGTTTTTGTGATTTATAGTGACTCACGTAGTGCTTTGTCTGCACTGGAGTCTTTTAATGCATCCCATCCATTGGTTTTATCAATTTTAGAGTGGCTTTTTCTACTTGGCCGCCGTGGCCGCCGTGTAGACTTCTGTTGGGTTCCTGCACATGTTGGTGTGGTGGGCAATGAGAGGGCAGATACTTTAGCTAAAGCTGCGTCTTTTCAACAGCCCCCAGCTGACTACCCACTACCTGTTTCTGATGTAACACCTTACTTGCGGTATGCAATTCGTACGTGTTGGCAGAGACACTGGGATGGTGTTTCTCACAATAAACTAAAAGAAACCTTTCAGAGAGTGGTTGTGCCAAGGGTTCTTCCCTCTATGCCTCGGCGAATGGAGGTGGCTCTTGCTAGGCTTCGCATTGGGCATTCTCGGCTTACACATGGGTTCCTCATGTGTGGTGAAACTCAACCGTACTGTGATGACTGCCTCGTTCCCCTTACTGTCCGTCACTTGCTGGTCGAATGTCCGAGTCTGGGGGGCCTGCGTCAGAGGTTCCTTCATAGGCATGGGGGAGCAGATGGTGCCTACTGTTTATCCTCGATGCTTGGTGAGGCCTCTAACGATTTTACTGATGTTTTTAGTTTTCTTCAGGAGGCGGGCCTCCTTCCACTTTTATAAGAAATTATTTTATAAATCATTCTTTTATTACTTTTAGTGTTTTATTCCTATTAACAGATATTAACTTTATTTTGAATAGACACTTTTTATTTTTGCCGTGCCTTCAACTTTGTCATCCGGCGGCATATGACCCTGGCAGTTGCGCCGCCAGATTGTAATTATTTTCAATCAATCAATCAATCAATCCCTATCTATCTATCTATTGTCAGACGCCTCAATCCCGTAAGGGGCGGCCACAAACAAATCGCCTCCAAGTCGCCCTGTCCAATGCCACTTCACTGCCTTGCTCCCAGCTGTCACACCCCTCTCTCATATACCTCTCCACTCCATCCCTCCATCTCATCCTCTGCCTCCCCCTCCCTTTCCCTCCCTCCACTTCACTCGCATACACTCCTCGTCAGTCTCTCTCTCCATCCTTCCCAATTGGCCAAACCACCTCAGTGTGTTTCTCCTAACGCAGAGGTCGGCAACCTGCGGCTCTTTTAGGACACTTTCGCGGCTCCAGGAGCTTCATAAATAATCATTTAGTCTTTCAGAAGAAAGGAATTATATAACACATGCAAGGGAACATTAGAATTTTTATTCAACTTTGAAAAGATCTATAAGCATCAATCGTTATGATTTCTAGAAATGCAAGTAATGTAGAAGTACTGTAGATTTCGGTTTATGAGAATTTTTTTGTATTGCGGCTCCAAGAGTACTACATTTTTATGAAACTTTAAAATAAATGGCTCTTTTAGCTTTAAGGGTTGCTGACCTCAGTCCTAAAGCTTCCTATTACATCCACATCCACACCACAACGCTCCTTCACTTCCACATTTTTCAGTCTGTCTCTCCATATGACTCCACATGATCCTCTCAAATAACGCATTTCCACTGCTCTCACTCTTGACTTCTGTCCCTCCAGCAAGGTCCAAGCTTCATTTCCATACGTTAGAGTTGGTATCACACTAATGTCATGTAGTAGCTTTTTCACTTCCATGCTCACTTCCCTGTTTCTTATCACTGCTGTCAAGGAACCAGCAACCTTTCTTCCTTGTAGATCTGCTGTGCTATATGACAATCGTAGGAGGGTCCGACAGTAGTTGCTTAGCAGTGGTGGACGTGTTTGCTTGGCCACACAGACCGGGTTCAAGCAACAACAGCAACAACAGCAACAACAACAACAACAGCAACAACAACAACAACATTTAAAACTGAAAGGTTTCTGCAAAGTTAAATAAAATCGTCACATGGTAGCAAGATTAGCGAAAAAGAAAACTATATCGGTCTGAAGCGGCTATCCCAGTAGACTACAACGAGTCCATTGGTCGGTGATATAGTTACCACCCAGCGTAGTAACTGGTTTCCTGGGTTACACGAAACCATTTAGCTGGTCACTCAGTGCAGGGTAATCTGAAAGTAGATCTGTTTGGCATGACGAATATTTGCAGCAAGTTCATTTTTTGCTTCTTCATCCTGTTAGTTGATGTAGACTTGTCAGAGTGACGGCTCTAGTGTGTGTGTGTGTGTGTGTGTGTGTGTGTGTGTGTGTGTGTGTGTGTGTGTGTGTGTGTGTGTGTGTGTGTGTGTGTGTGTGTGTGTGTGTGTGTGTGTGTGTGTGTGTGTGTGTGTGTGTGTGTGTGTGTGTGTGTGTGTGTGTGTGTGTGTGTGTGTGTGTGTGTGTGTGTGTGTGTGTGTGTGTGTGTGTGTGTGTGTGTGTGTGTGTGTGTGTGTGTGTGTGTGTGTGTGTGTGTGTGTGTGTGTGTGTGTGTGTGTGTGTGTGTGTGTGTGTGTGTGTGTGTGTGTGTGTGTGTGTGTGTGTGTGTGTGTGTGTGTGTGTGTGTGTGTGTGTGTGTGTGTGTGTGTGTGTGTGTGTGTGTGTGTGTGTGTGTGTGTGTGTGTGTGTGTGTGTGTGTGTGTGTGTGTGTGTGTGTGTGTGTGTGTGTGTGTGTGTGTGTGTGTGTGTGTGTGTGTGTGTGTGTGTGTGTGTGTGTGTGTGTGTGTGTGTGTGTGTGTGTGTGTGTGTGTGTGTGTGTGTGTGTGTGTGTGTGTGTGTGTGTGTGTGTGTGTGTGTGTGTGTGTGTGTGTGTGTGTGTGTGTGTGTGTGTGTGTGTGTGTGTGTGTGTGTGTGTGTGTGTGTGTGTGTGTGTGTGTGTGTGTGTGTGTGTGTGTGTGTGTGTGTGTGTGTGTGTGTGTGTGTGTGTGTGTGTGTGTGTGTGTGTGTGTGTGTGTGTGTGTGTGTGTGTGTGTGTGTGTGTGTGTGTGTGTGTGTGTGTGTGTGTGTGTGTGTGTGTGTGTGTGTGTGTGTGTGTGTGTGTGTGTGTGTGTGTGTGTGTGTGTGTGTGTGTGTGTTTACCTAATCTAAATAGAATGTCTGTTAGCAGTAAGCACATGATGAAACTGGTTCTTTGGCTTAAGGGGGCTGGGGATGCACAGATGTGTGTTTATCCTTTAATTCCTCTTAATTCTTCACTAATAAATACAGGGCTAAATGTTGGCTGATCTCTTGAACTTCACACTCACACACCCTCTCCAGCCCTCTCTCAGTAACTGCCAGTATTACACCTCTCTCTCTTACACATTCCCATGACCGAAGCTAACAAAACTCAACAACCCTAGAGCCATCATTTACCGCATAAGGACAAAACCACAGTCTGCTTATCTTCTGTACATGTCAAACAGCCCGATTCCACTTCCGCAACCTCGCCTCACAATATCAGCCTTCACACACATGTACAATCGCCAGCAAAACTCCTGTCGCCTCTCCCGTTTTTTTCTCTCCTTGAACTTTGAAAACCACTGTGGAGATTCCGTAGCAACTGCCGCTGATGACTTTACCTGGCCATATTTCAGTATCACCTGCGCTGACTTCTGCAGATTTACCACACTGACTTTCGAGTCCCACTGATAAAGAAGCAAGGAAGGCGACAGGACTTCTGAGGCTGCCTGTACCTAGACTTGACAGACTTGATATGTAATGAGACCTAACTATGTCATAATGAAAAATACGTCTCATACAATCCAGCATCATTACAATACACGTTAAATAATCTGGTAGGAGGAAACTTAGCACCCGTTTCTCTGCAGTATATTTCTGTATCTGGTACGTTAATATTTCCTTGTAAATTATACGAGACCGAGGATGCGGTGGAAGGATGGAGTTTAGGGGTATATGAGGGAGGGGGGAGTGAGTTGGGGGGAGGGCAGTCAAAATGGTGGGTGACAGAGCGACTTGGAAGCGTTTTGTCTGCGGCCACCCTTTGCGGAATTAGGGCGTCGGGCTATAGATAGATAGATAGATAGAAAGACGGATTATAATATACAATTGGTGTGGGTCCTGCTGTCGGGCCCTGCTGCGGATGTCACTGATTGCATTGCGCAGTTGACCCTTGTGCAGTGTGGTGCGGTGAGGATCTGTCCGTTCTCCCCTTTGGAGCTAAGATGCGAATGAATGTGTTTGAATGGATGAGTAAATGGAGAGTGTGTCGTCCTGTCTCGGCTACCTCCCTTTCCTTGGGGGAAGCAGCCTAGGTATATAGATAGATAGATAGACTAAAGCAATAAAGACAGCATGAAAGAGAATGTCATAGTATTGTGTTCCGTACCAAACTGAAGAGAGAGAAATTCTTGGAAACCTGCCAAGCTCACAAAAATTCGGGTCCAAGAAGAGGAAGGAGTAAAAAGCGAGAATCAAACCATCCGTGAGAGGCAGCACAAGAGAAAAAGAAGGAACGAAAACAAGAAAAGATGGGAGCAATGGAAAAGGACTAATGTATCCGTAGAGACAGCACAAGATAACACGGAAGTAACAGCAAAAGAAAGGAAACATCAAGAAAAAAACCAGTGTAGGATGCAGAACCAGGAATATCCCTGCAGTGGACAGTGATCTGACACGGAAAAAATGGAGGGAAAAGAAGTAGGGGTCAGACAGCATGTTTGATTACGTACGAGGGAGTAATAAATAAATAAATATATATATAGATAGATAGATAGATAACTTCCAGAGAAAATGGCATCACATTCGTACTCGACTCTGAACAAAACGTACACTACAAAGTCCGTTTACACACACACACACACACTCGAACAGTGAAGGCAGTGATCAAGTAACTGGAGGAGTGATTTGCTGTTCGGTAGGATGTGAGTTCGATCCAAGGCTTGAGAAGGAAGCAATTTGATTTTTTTGAGTTTCGTTATGAGTAAAGTA
>NC_137023.1:1279905-1394905 GCF_032717465.1 Coenobita brevimanus | reverse complement strand
TTTAACCCGCCCTGTGCCAGTGCCGTTTTAAAGTGGCATTACGCAACTGCGCGCTCAGTGCCAGTGCCATTTTGAAACATCATTTTTTTCCAAAAATCATAGAGAGCGCAATTTTCAAAGTAGGCGCACAAAAATTGGTGAGGATGTACGTCAACTCTTCCACCACCTTGCCTCAGGCACTCAGGCCTATACACCCAAGTGCTGAGTCATCGCCTCTGCTCTGCCTCACTCTGCTTGTACCACTCATACTGTACAGTCATATCTCGCCGCGGTCTCTCGGACGAGGAGATTCAGGAGCTTCTGAAGGTGCCCTACACTGACGAAAGTGACGTTGATGACAACGTGCAAGATCAGGATTATGTGCAACCGGAAGATGAAAGTACTAGTGAGGAGGAAATACCCACACCAAGGAAATCCAGGTATGTAGGGTATGCTAGTACCTGAGGGATGAGGCCATCAGCACGTCGTCGCCTAGCCCTACGTGACGAGGAGGAGGAGGATTCAGAGGAGGAAGGTGAGGCTTCTAGTATTCCTGGGTGGCTGGGGAAGCCAAGGATTTCCCCACGTGGGGTTGGAAGTGTTAGGAGGACGAGAGGGAGATTTGGGAATATTCCACTGCCTGGGGACGCGGGTGAGCCATCTCGCCGGCGCTATCCCACGTGACCCAGCCAGCCTTAGCACCTCAGGACAAAGTGTTCTCTCATTCCTTGCATCAAGCACATACACAGAAAGTGTTCCCCAATTCCCCACACCCAGTACATCTCGTGAAAGTGTTCCTCCTTTTGCTTCATTTCCCAGCACATCGAGGGAGTGTTCCCCTATCCCCCACACTTCCCAGCACCTTCAGTGAGACTTTTCCCTCCTTCCTCACACTTCCCCAAGCTTCCCCAAGGCCTTTGAATGAGGGAGGTGATGAAGTAATGTTATTATCGTAAGTGTAAGCCGATATATTCACAGTGAGACACTCAGAAATACTCTTACAGTGTCTGTGTATACTGAAGGCATGTTGTAAATAATTTACCGTAAGTGTAAGTGCAGTACATAGTGAAGTAAAGTTGTACGTAAGTTACCGTAATGTAAGACGAAGGATGCAGTGAGAGAGAGACGTGACAGGTGACAGGGTGTTGCAGTACTAAGTGATTTATATGGGAAAGAAAGATGTTTTCTGTATGAAATCCAGAGAAAAAAAAAAAAAAAGAGTTCTGCGTATGAAGTGAACTGAAGTGTAAAAAACATTCCTAGACCTTCCCAGGGTAACGTTGGCCAGAATACCTGAGGTTACCTTAATAGAAAACAAGGTTTTCTGTCACCTTCGCTGCAGGTCTTCTGCGAAACCACACCTGAGGGGCGGAACGGGGACTTCCAGAAAATGCACATCCAGCCTCAGGTGAGTCTTTTAATGATCATATTCGTTTTTTTTTTTTTTCACATCAAAATCTATCATTTTAGCCCCCCCCCCCAAAAAAAAAAATGGCCGGCACTGTGCCATTTTATATCTGGGGTGTCCGGCACACGGCGGGTTAATGTTGTTGATGTTGTTGTTGTTGTTTAAAGCTGGTCTGCCTTGCCAAGCAAACACGTCCACCACTGCTAAGCAGATTCTGTTGGACCCTCCTACGATTACCATATACTGTAGTGCAGTACATACACAGTGTAAGGAACCTGGGCCCCCATACACTGCATCCTCAGGATAGGATCAGAGTCCTTCCCCACGGCGAGGTGCAGGGAAATATGAGAAGTCTTGGCTACTGGGTGAACGCCGCAGCTACTTCGCTCCATGCAGGGAACACAATGCCACCACGCGTAGGCTCCTGGTCGGCGCCACCTTTCACAGTAGGCTAATTTAATGGGAACTGTTTCTCATCCCTTCACTGCGATATTATTACCAGAGTCAAAAATCGTGTGGAGGAATCAGGAATAACGTAATATAAGACGTTTTCGGGTTGAACGGATTAAGGAGATTTAACTGGATTGATCCCATAAGCGATTAAATCCGAGGGATGGTTGGGGTTTGATTTTCACAGTGCCACTCAGGGTTCAGCAACTGGTCACCCTGGCCTTGAATGTCCAGACTGAGTACATTAGCGCCGGGACTCTACGCTCCTGGTGGGGAATTAGTTGACTGGATGAGTGGACGGATGAATGGATAGACAGAAAAAAACAATATCTTCATTAACACTTTGAAGTAGGATAATTCTTAGTACCTATTGACGAGAAACATAAAAAAATATATATATGGCAGAAATTGTTGATGATAGAGATATAGTAGCGCTACAGATGATACCACACTCGTAAATCTGGGTGTTACATTTTAACCCTTTGGCTCGTATTTGTATTCCTTCCGGCAGAGTCAATTCGTCCAGTCTTTGCTGGTATAAAAAGCCTCCTCATATTTATCCAAGCTGTAGGAGAGATGATTTTAACCTTTTTTTGCTTCGATGCGTTTCCCTTGCCCTGAAGAGCTAGAGAGTCCATTGGCCCTAGCTAGAGAGATTTACTGTTTTCCAATGGGTTTCTCTGAGATCAAAGAAAACGTATGCCGTCAGCTGGAAGGCAGTAGAGGATCTGTAATTTTCACCCCAAGGATTAATAGCGTGAATCCAGTAATCATTTTGTGAATTCTTTGCTAAGTATGCAGTATGGGGCAAACGTTCGTCTAATATTTCATCCCTTGAGCCTTTCACTTTCCTTGGCTGGCTAATATTCGTAAGCTGAGGAAGGCTTGGTATGTTTCTCAGTCCATTGATGAATATGTATTATAATTTGTTAATGAGGAGAGTGACGGCCATGCCCTTAGAGTGAAGTAGGTGTAGTGGAATATTATGTCCCAGAGTCGTAATACACTGTTTTTTCTTTCAGCAGATGAGGACGACAGCAGTGAGGCAGCGTGGGGGTCGGCGCCCCCTATGCCCTACTTCGCCCACACCCCCACCAACGTCACCATCATCTCCGGACAGACAGCCTACCTTTCCTGTCGCGTCCACATGCTGGGCCACAGATCCGTGAGTACCGACAGACACAGGATCAGTATTTTATTACCTTTATGCTCCCGTCAAGCAATTTTATTCAGCTAGCAGTTTATGAAGATGCTCTGTAGTGAAGGAGTTTGAAAGCTGATTGGAATAGACAGCCTCCCCTGCCACGTCCACTTGCTAGGCTGTACCAGTCGCTAAGTTCGATTAATCACTCAGCACTGGCGTTTGCTTTCGGCCGTGATTCACTCAGGCTGGGGATAATTGGGATGTAGACTCCTTGAACAGCGTTTGTCCCTATAAAATGGTGCCATACCTTGGATAGCATAAGACTTAGCGGATTTGTACCTTTCTGTTACGTCTCTGCGTTGAGAAGTTGTGGAAAAAATCACTAACTTTGGCTCTGTTGCTATTTTTATATACAATTCTTCCCATAGAAAACTTACTGAAATATCACTGACTTCTATCCTTACTTGAACGTATTGATAGGAAGCGTTAGGAGAAACACATCGAGGTGATTTAGCCATGTGGAGAGGATGGAGAGTGAGAGACTGACGAGGAGAGCGTGAGTGAGGTGGAGGGGGGAGAGGGAGGGGGAGGCCAAGGATGAGATGGAGGAATGGAGTGGAGAGGTATATGAGAGAAGGGGGTGTGGGCTGGGGGCAGGGCAGTGAAATGGCGAGGGACAGGGAGGCGATTTGTTTGTGGCCACCTCTTACGGGATTAAGGCGCCTGGCAATAGATAGACAGACTTTTACATATCTCGGGTATCTTGCATTTTTTTCACTTTTAATATCAGTTCTATCAGTGCTTTATAATATACTTTCATTACACAGGAGAATCTTCTTATCTCATACTTTCCACCAACTATTTATTTTTTTACAGTATCACACAGAGGGAGAAACTATTAGTCTCCCCGCTGCAATCAATATCTATCTATCTATTGCCAGACGCCCTAATCCCGTAAGAGGTGGCCACAAACAAATCGCCTCCATGTCGCCCTGTCCCCCGCCATTTCACCGCCCTACTCCCAGCTGACACCCCAGCATATAAACTACACTAACATTCCTTTTCCAAGCTACTGGAGCAAAGCAATATTTTCGTGACACTACAGTACTTTCATAGTTTTTATTTTCACTGTCACTAATTTGTTAATGTGCAGTATCGCAGAAGAGAAAAAATATCATCATCATCATCATCATCATGTGAAGCATCAAGAACAGCACAATATTATCCAAAAAAATATTCTCCATCAACCCCTCCCCTCCGTCACTACCGCCAGAACACCATTTCCAATACATTCAACCATTAAGCCATTTTATTGTAACGAATTCAACCTTTCTGATGGGATAATCACTTCTGTTAATACTTTTACAGCTATCAACCAACATCATAATGATCGGTAAGTTCCTTCCATATTTCACTGCCCTCCAAACCCCATTGACGCCGTGGAATCAGCCATTAAAGTTAGAGAAGTCAAACAGGTACATACAGCCTAGTTCAGCAAATGCTAGTGTGTTATTGACCACTAGGATCAGTTAGCACATTTCCCAGGAGACGAAATATAAGAGAAAAGGATTCTCTCATTGCCATAGTTTAAATGCACCAGATTTCAAATAGTATTCCTTAGTGCTAGAAATTACATGGACCAAAATTGCTGCACCCTGCTAAATTGGCCAGAACGTACTTTGTAATGAGATAGAGCTATTCTTACCTGCAGCGAAGCCGACCAGTCTGTAAGTGGTACACCTCGGAGATTTTTTTTTTTCTTTTTTTTTTTTTCTTCAAGGAAAGTTCGAATATCTGCTCTTGGAGAGCTCTGAACGATTTTCTTATGATATACAATGTTGCTTAGGATGAATTTTTGAGCCGATTTAAAATGTCAGCTGTTGTCAGCTGACTCATCAGCTGATAATTAGGCGATTTTCAATTACGGCAATAAGGAGGCATCTTAGCGATTATCTGTGAAATACAAAACCGTTTAGCTTGAAATTTTGAGTTGATTTGACATGTCAGCTGTTGCATCAGCTAATGAAACAGCTGATTATATTTAGAAATTTTCAGTTTTTGCCATAAGGAGGCATTGTAATCAAACAGTACGACATATTCTATGTGTTTCAAAGACAGACGCTTTTAAAAATTGGCTGCAACAGTTTCGCCGCAGGTCAGTGGAGACAGTCTCTTCTTGTTTATCTCCGCACCAGTTGAACATGGCAATACTCCTGAGAAATATGGAAAGCTGGTAACAGGAAGACCCGGGGCACCATTTTTCAAGTTCTCTGGACCCACCACAGCTCGTGCCCACTCTCTTGCTCTCTTGTGCTGGTCCGTTTCAGTGTTTTCGGTATTGGTGAGAGAATTCCAGCATTATGCATTTACCATAACCTGTTTACATGAAACTCGCCTTAGTACTGGGAAGGTGATGGGCCGGAGGGAGTCTCTACTTTGATTCTGTGCTGACATCCTGAGTATGCAGACTCATTTAACTTTGTCTCTCAACATGCACCTTTCCTTCTACCTGGATGTTGACTCACATATACCCTGTCCTGAAGAAGTGCGACCATTTGCAACCCTCTAAATTTTGCCCAGTGGATTAATCTTTTGTATTTCCAAAGTCTGGGTCTTTATCGTTATTAGTGATACTTTTGCAGCACGTTTCTTCTTTTAATCTTTTGACCATCATTAAGAGTTTGTCAAGAACACTCCGCATTCCTTTCAAAGTCTTGGTCATCCTCCTTTCAGGACATTGGCTGAGATTTTTGCCATTTGCACGTGATATCTCAAAAGCTTTGGACAGTTAGGCACAAATTTTATCATTCCAAACTGCCTTCTTACGTTCTACGCTTCTGTCCGCGTCTTCATCTCTGGTCGTTTAATAGCTGGTGCTGTAGACGGCCAGTGTTCGTCTAAAACTATCAATAATGGTGTTCCTCAGGTTCTGTCCTTTCACCGACGCTCTTCCTCTTATGTACTGTACCAATCGCCTCCAGTCCTGTCGACTCATCTGCTAAGGACTCCATCTTACACTTTGGCACTCCCTTTTCACAGAGTCCAACACATCAGCTATTTGACACTGATGACATGAGTCTAACACACACCTTGTTTCTGACTTGTTTATTGTTTGATGGATTAAAAAAAAAAAATCAAAACCTTCCACTGTAACATCCCAAAATTTTCACCAACACACGGCTCTGTTGTCCACCTTCCCTCAGTGTCCTTGAGGTTGTTCCTGGGACACTCATAGACAGATCGTATTACAGTACTTTCCATGCAGAATCCACTTACCAAAAGATCATTGCATTGAGTCCACTTTATAAAACTCTGTGCAGTTGTTGACTCTGTATAGGGGCATTTTTGGTACCTGTTTTTATCATAGCTCCCACACATAGGGGTCTCTCCACTTACAGCTCTTGAAAGCAGGGTGGATTTTGTGTGTGTGTGTGTGTGTGTGTGTGTGTGTGTGTGTGTGTGTGTGTGTGTGTATCATCAACAGCACTCCACGTACAGTACTGATTTTCTTCAGTTTTTCTCTCTGCCATAAAGTTGCATCCTTCTCCATGTACTATCGCTGCTTCAAAGGACACTGCTCTTCTGAACTGTCTAGGCCTACTCCAGTCCCTTCATTACAGCAGGCACGCAATATCTGTCTAGTAATTCACTCCTATACATTCTGTAAAGCAAAAATTAACTGGTGCTTTAAGTCCATAATATAAAACCAGTCATCACTACATCTGCCTTCTTCGGTCTATATTTCCCTCTGCCTTTGACCTCCAGTACAGTATGTTCAGGCATCTGGAAATGGAGTAAACTTGATTTTGGCCTCCCATTATTCCATTTTTTAGGGGAAGGACAATATTTTTTCAAGTATGCAGCAGATGGACCTTCATTTATTTGTACCAAAATCAACAAACGTGTATAATGTGAAAGTTGAAAGGGAAACTGTCCAAATATGTGTATAATCTTACGCACTTTGAGTACTTTAACTTTCAATACATGATCCTGTGGCTTCATATCAGAGAGGACGTGAATAGCACCAACCTCGACATCTAAGTACCCGATCAGTATGTTGTCACCCCATCTTCTTAGCTGATCAGGGGGAAAATTACAGTGTGGGAAGTTCACAGGCTCCCCCGAGGCTCCTCTCCGACCCCCAGTGCATGCCAGTGGGTAGGGTCGGGCGCGTAACTCATGAGGTGCGTCTACCAAGCGAGAAATTAAGCCACGAAGCGAGTTACTGCCACCTATACCATACCGAGAGAGAGAGAGGGAGAGAGAGAGAGAGAGAGAGAGAGAGAATTTAGGAGTAATTTTCTCCTCTCTCTCTCTCTCTCTCTCTCTCTCTCTCTCTCTCTCTCTCTCTCTCTCTCTCTCTCTCTCTCTCTCTCTCTCTCTCTCTCTCTCTCTCTCTCTCTCTCTCTCTCTCTCTCTCTCTCTCTCTCTCTCTCTCTCTCTCTCTCTCTCTCTCTCTCTCTCTCTCTCTCTCTCTCTCTCTCTCTCTCTCTCTCTCTCTCTCTCTCTCTCTCTCTCTCTCTCTCTCTCTCTCTCTCTCTCTCTCTCTCTCTCTCTCTCTCTCTCTCTCTCTCTCTCTCTCTCTCTCTCTCTCTCTCTCTCTCTCTCTCTCTCTCTCTCTCTCTCTCTCTCTCTCTCTCTCTCTCTCTCTCTCTCTCTCTCTCTTTCTCTCTTTCAAGCTGTAACAGGGCAATACCAATACACCAGTCCTGTATGAGACAGCCCTAGCATGTATTCAGTATGGAAGGTGGGTGTTAGCGCCGAAGTGGTGACATGTAGAGGTGTGTGGTACGTAGGAGGACTACTGGGCCGCCTTGAAAGCAGGCTGTGAAGCCTATGCCCAGAGTCGGTCACATAAAAAAAAAAAAAAAAAAAAAGAACCGGGAGACACGCACACACACACATCACCTCACACAAGCACTCACCTCGACTGCAGGGAAGGGAGGGTGTGTGAGTGAGGGAGACCCACAACGCTTCGTCCTTCAATACAGCTGGTGGAGATTTTCGCTCTTATGCTTATTTAATGTACAGAGATGAGCAAAAGTTCGCTGACCCATCTCTGCGGACTGTGGCAACGGATTGGGTTAGGCTATACGAATTATTTTTATGTGGAAGCAGAATACGGATGGGATTGAGAAAATTAGGAGAAATACACTGAGGTGGTTTGGACATGTGGAGAGAATGGAGAATGAACGACTGACTAAGAGGGTGTATGTAGGTGAAGTGGAGGGAGGGAGAGGGAGGGGGAGACCGAGGATGAGGTGAAGGGATGGAGCTGAGAGGTATATGAGGGAGGGGGAGAAAGCTGAGGGGGGGGCAGTCAAATGGCGGGTGACAGAGCGACTTGGAGGCGTCTTGTCTGCTGCCACCCTTTGCGGGATTAGGGCGTCGGGCTATAGATAGATAGATAGAAAAATACACAAGCAAGGAGTATAAGAAGGAAGGATAATCTGTCTTTTAGGGAGGGATGAGAACGATGGAAGGAAGACTCAGTGCTGGCAAGAGACTATCAACAAACACTTGCTCATGTACAGTCACTCATAAAAGAAACGACCCCCCCGGCCAAGACACCTTTCAACCAATATGATATCGGTCCTGGTAACACTGTAAATGACGTCAGGTGTGTAGGTGTGAAGCTGCGTTTGGGGGAAGTTCATTCAAAGTTCATTCTAAGTGTGTCGAGCCCATTCATTTAACCCTTGAGGCCGGGGGTTTCATTTGGATCTTATTCCTTCCACCGGCTGACGGTTTTATTCAGCTAATGATAAACTTTTTCAAATGTGATGGGTTACATATATATACCTTGATAACAAGTCAGATATAATGTATGTTTGACTCGAAATGTGGATTGAAGCAGTGTTTCGTGTAGATTAACTCCGCCTTCCTCTCAAACACCCCTCCTCATCCCCCCATATGGCTGACGTCAAATACACTGTTACCAACACTGAATACCCCGAGTTATATTGCCTCTAACCAAGGGGGGGGTCTTTTCTTTTATGAGTGACTGTACCTTAAGGGCTGGCTAAGACAGTGCAGTAGGTCTTGAGTTTCTTGATTATATGGGACAAGACTCAGAGCTGATTATGGTTACAGTGGATAATTTTGTCATTGCCTAACCTCCACTAAATCTTTCTGCATTGTAGTGAGGAAGGGGAGCAGTAATATGAGGCAACTCCAAGGCTTTTATAATCAAATTCTATCTATCTATCTATTGCCAGACGCCTTAATCCCATACGGGGTGGACACAAACAAATCGCCTCCACGTCGCCCTGTCCCCCGCCATTTCACTGCCCTGCTCCCAGCTCACACCCCCCTCCCTCATACACCTCTCCACTCCATCCCTTCATCTCATCCTTGGCCTCCCCCTACCCCTCTCCCCCTCCACCTCACTGACATACACTCTCCTCGTCAGTCTCTCACTGACCTAAAACAACAGAATGGATGTAGTGACGTGGTGATACACTGTATTTTGGCTGGAAGAGTTGGAGTTTCATGTGAAGTTAATCATCATCATCATCATCATCATCATCATCATCAATCATCAGTCATCAATCATTATCACCAATCATCATCATCATCATCATCAAGCATCATCATCATCATCATCAGTGGTCAATCATCATCATCATCATCAATCAATCATCGTCATCATCATCACCATCATCATCAATCATCAGTCATCAATCGTTATCACCAATCATCATCATCAATCATCATCGTCAGTCATCATCTTCATCTTTATCATCATCATCAATCATCATCGTCAGTCATCATCTTCATCTTTATCATCCTCATCAATCATCAATAATCGTCATCACCATCATAATCATCACCCAGTCATATTTCTTTTTCATGGAGCACCGAGATTCCAGATACAGAACACACAGAATCCATGCCCATTGAAGCCATCCACATCTCCCACACATCCATTCACCCGACGGTCAAGCCTTCGTTATTCATGACTCCAGCGAACGGGCAAAACGATCGACGCAAAAACACGCTTCATGGCGCTAAGGAAACGGGAATCACACCCTCGAATGGCAATATACAAGAGTAGAATCCTTAGTTACGTGCAGCTCCAAAACGCTCCTATCCATTCCTTCTTCAGCATCCATACCTCGCCTCCTACCCTCCTCGATGCTGTGAGGTTATGTTGTAGTTTTTTTTACTGCAAGGTATTTAAATAGTTCTGTTTAGTAGACTTACTGTCAGGCATCTTATACGACTTCAGAGAGAGAGAGAGAGAGAGAGAGAGAGAGGTCCTAAGTCCCTAAGAGCGAACTTTGTGAAGGCCTTTTCTCAGAAGTTTCAGGACAAGCACCTACGCAAACACTCATTTGAGTCACCTCTCATTGCCGACTAAACACCTATCACGGTCTCATTTAAGCTCGTGAAAGTTTAACACGTACGAGAACAAGGCCGTACTCTAGTCGGTCGAGCAACCTCCCTAACACCTTTTCCTGAGCGATTTATTTCGTTTATTACACCCTACTGTCCTCTTCTGTGCTACATAAATCCTTCCAATATCACCATACTATGTATAAATAGCGAGCAGAAGGCTATTAACCAACTATATCCAAAACTAAATCGCTAAGGAAGAGGTGTTAGGGCGTCTCCATAATGCTATACTTCGTTCACATTAACTGGGCCGAGATTTTCGTCTTTGTTCAGATTAGCTCACATAAGTAACTGGGAGAACAGGATAATACTGTGGTTCTACTTCCATTCCATACACTTCTTCGTGATTAGCACCATTCTCTCTCTCTCTCTCTCTCTCTCTCTCTCTCTCTCTCTCTCTCTCTCTCTCTCTCTCTCTCTCTCTCTCTCTCTCTCTCTCTCTCATTTCAGCTCACATGAGGCAGCGATGTCACTTTTAGGCCAAATTTATGTGGCCGTAGTGTTGGCAGTTTCTATTTAATCCCGTCAACCACAGGGCATATTATGGATTGTATTTTTGTTACAGAAGTGGTATGATATTGTTCTGGGGATTTTCTTAGTAGTGAGGAGTTTAGTGAAGGTTATATACGAGTCTTACGCTTCTGAAAATATATTTGCTGAATTAAAACGTACGTACACAGCAAAAATGAAACTCTGACCCAACCCGTGCCGTGTTTGTAAATAATTCATGTAATCACCAGGTTCTTTTTACTTACGAAGGATCTCTGCTAATAATGGGCTAATTAGGGCTATAGGAGTGAAGTTCGTGAATGTCTCTCCCAATCTAATTATATGCATTTTAAAGTAGCAAGACCAAAACAATGATAGTTATGTCAACATAGTGGTGTGGCCAACAGTATTCACGTTAGATATTTTTCTTTTCGAGATGGTCTGACTCTCTCCATCAAACTCTTCAATCCGATGTCGTCTCAATTTTAAGTTCACTGTCAGACGGATTTGTTTAACCTGGGAAGGACCTTGCATGCTTAGTGGGGTAATGAGGGTCAAATCGAACCTCGCTGTACACACTACTAGGTTACTCGTCTCTTATTCCCGACCTCCAGAAAGTACCGCGCGAAGAGTGGATCAGGGGAGACG
The DNA here is from genome assembly GCF_032717465.1 of Coenobita brevimanus. Classification (NCBI taxonomy): domain Eukaryota; kingdom Metazoa; phylum Arthropoda; class Malacostraca; order Decapoda; family Coenobitidae; genus Coenobita; species Coenobita brevimanus. Next base: position 1,383,389 of record NC_137023.1, on the reverse strand, counting down.
GGGCCACAGATTCAGAAAGGGCTTTAAAAACAAGTTCTCTGACGGAAGCTATAGCTGGAAATATCTCCTGAGGTAAATTTAATCGTCGGGTGAAGTGAGAAAGGGGTTAATGTCACTTCCTCGCTGCTGCTGCTGACATATGGGAGGTGCATAGTCTGGCGATGTGTGGTTCAAAAGCCAAGAAGCGGAGGACACCTTATGTGGGTGTTGGCAGTATGCCCTTTTATATACTTATGTTCGTACTGTGTCCATTCATACCGGTGACGTATATAGACTCCAACACACACAAATTTGTTTAATCCAAGCACCATTTAGAGGTTAGGGTCCTTATTTCCTTATGTGTCTGGCATACTAGCAACATCACACACAAACTTAGCCATAACAACACTTCAACATTTACGTGCCTCTCTCTCCTTACAGACAAGCCTTGCTATCCCCAGTATGCCAGCATGGAAAAAAGCTTAACTCCGTCTTTGAAGGAGAAATTCCGGTTTTATAATGGATCTAGTATGGACATTGAAAGTTGTTTACCAGCACAAGATTATATCCATCTTAGTGGAAGTCTTGCCAGTGAAAGGGTAAAGATTAATTGACTCTCCTATTGCCCTTGTTGCATTACCTGATAGAAAAATTTGCAGGCTCTCTTGGATTCGAACCAGCGATGACGGGTAGCCTTGTACTATTATTTTTGAACGTATTTATGTATATGTTCTTGATGCTACGGATATTACAAGCTTGAGGATGGTAACGAACAGTCTAGTAGTATTAAACTAGTGGTATTTATTTATTTAGTTTTTCTTCTAGGCTCCGAGAAAATGGACGCACAAGTCTCGGCAAAAATCTGACCATAATGTAAACCTTATTCTTACCATCCATTCCTTCACCATTATTCCTTTCTCTCCCATTCTTTCCCAGCAGTCTCTCCTTCATTCCCTACACTTTTCATGGCTTCTGGAATCGTCTGCCACAATTCCTACTCATCTATAATGTCCGGATCTAACGTACACAAGACTTGGTTTCTGAAGGCTATCTTGGTGTTGTCATCTTTCATCTTACACCATCGAGCCCTTCACGCATTCTTCTTCCATTCCTCTTCTCGTGCTGTTAGTCAAGATATTCATTATCAATATTCGATGCTGGGTTCCAACATGGTCACCTTCAATTACTCTACAGTCTCTAACTTTCATTGGGTTTCCTCTGTAAAGTAGCAAATCAGTCGGGGTTAATCTATAAATCTTGTATTTGTTATGAGGTGTCTCCTTTATACGAAAAATCTGTTCACAATAGCCAGTCGCAGGATACCGCCAAATCGTATAATTCTCCTTCAGTGTTGAGTTCTAGTGTTGTGTGCCCCACGTATCCTCTCTCTTGCATGATTTTCTCTCGCCATATAGCCATCGAAGTCTCCTCTCAGTATTGGTCGTCCTTTGTCGGGTATCCTTCGTATTTCGCTGTCAAGAACGATATAACATTCCTCCTTGTCCTCATCAACTCATCCAGGTTGTATTATCTATCTGTCTATCTATAGCCCGACGCCCTAATCCCACAAAGGGTGGCCGCAGACAAAAAGCCTCCAAGTCGCTCTGTCACCCACCATTTGACTGCCCTCCCCCCCAGCTCACTCCCCCCTCCCTCATATACCTCTCATAGACACAGACAATTTCCATAACCTCTCGTTCTAGTACTACATTTACCATCCCGACCTGTGATTAACATGTTTTACCTTTCTTTAGGACGTGTGGAGAGGATGGAGAGTGAGAGACGAGGAGAGTGTATGTAAGTGAGGTGGAGGGGGGAAGAGAGAGGGGGAGGCCAAGGATGAAATGGAGGGATGGAGTGGAGAGGTATATGAGAGAGGGGTGTGTGAGCTGTGAGCAGGGCAATGAAATGGGGGGGAACAGAGCGACATGGAGGCGATTTGTTCGTGGCCACCCCTTACCGGATTAAGGCGTCTGGCAATAGATAGATGGATAGATAGTTTTCCTGTCTTCGAAGGTGCCAATTCTCCCGCTCGTCATAGCGAGCATCCGACATTCAAACTTCCCGCCTTCATGTTGTTGAGTCTAGCGTCTTTAGCGGTACCCACTTTTGTTGTCATATCTCTCGCTGTCTTGTCTTAGAGCGATTTATATACATGTCGCTTAAAACAGGGGAAGCTCTAGCCCTGTTCCTGTTACGGCTACATTGCTTTTTAATATTTCAAGGCCTCGCTCTGTATTTATCCTATGTCTTATGCTTGATTTCCAGAGTACAGCTGGGGATCTGCTCATGTCCCTCTGCTTCTTTCTTGCCCCCCACTGCCCCTCTTGCCCCCAGACTACCCCTATTGCCCCCACTCTCTTGCCCCCACTTCCTCTCTTGCTCCACACTGCTTTCCTTGACCTAGATTAACCGCTTCCCTTTGCCCATCAGGTGACGTGGATGAGGGGGCGGGACCTGCACATCCTTACCGTAGGGCTGGTTACGTACACCGCTGACGACAGGTTTCAGGTATGTATGGATGGATGGATGGATGGATGGATGGGTGGATGGATGGATGTGTTATAACTACCTGCTTGTTTATGCACGACACTGGCACGCAGCTCTACCATACACGTTCACATTGTGTTTTTCGGGTCGTAGAGGGTAGCTGATCCAGACAACCAAGGGCATCGATTTCCGTCAGTGGATATGTATGCCGCCCGATTCAGTGACGGACCATCATAGGTTTGGAGTGTAGGGTGTCAAATACACGAGGAAATTGTGTTGTAGTAGCTGTGTTTGTGAGAGTGAAGATCCTTTTTAAATTGAAGGAACCTTGACAGCGTTTAAGAGTGTGAAGCCGCATGAAATGACACACTACTGCACGCACACATAACCACCCTTGGTTGGGACTGAACTCAGAATAGGAGGATTGGCAGACGCACACGCTCCCCACCAGGCTACATACAACAACCATCGTCATAGCACATACTTATCCCAGCATGACCCCCTATCCACCACCGTCAGAGCCCGTCCTACCCACTCCTGCCCTCCCTTCTTCACCCGTCCCCATTTTTATGCTCAGTGAATATCATAACAGTGGATGTTTTGACTACCAACCAACCTATAACACTGATATTTACACATTACACTTTTCCTATTATACCTCGCCAGCTGCCGAAACTCCTCTCCTTCCCCTGTTCCAGCCACAGTTCTTCGCCCATCCTATCATTCCCGCAAGACTTGAATCGATAAAGCTCTAAAACACTTGTACCTCTTTATGCTTGGCTTGGAACAATCTACTCACACACACACACACACACACAGCCCTAAGGAACTGGGGTAAGGACCTGACAGACGTGGACAGTAATATCTTAAAAGCCACAGCATTAAAAGGTATGATTTTTTTTTTTACATGTTCATAGCATTTCCCAAACAGATCTTTATCAAAATCCACCTGAATGACCTGAAGGAGATCCACTGATTTGCTTGGATGTGGATATTGATCTGAGCCTGACCAAAATAAACTGTAATGAATGAGTAAAGTGGATCTACGCTGACACAAATGCAGGTGACAGGAAGTGAACTCATCCACCTGGGCACGAATGAACGACCCTCACCTCGAATAGCCTTTCACGGACCTAAACTGACCTAACTCACCTGAGCCTCATTGTAGAAGACCTGACTGGACCGTAATGACCTGATGAAGCCTAGCTGGACCGAATTAAACCCAAATGGCACCATGCAGTTCTTACCCTGTTTGGATCGATGTGGATATAACAGGTCTGAGAAGAGAATGCACTGTTTATCAAAATCTTCAATGGCTGTCTTGTTTTTCGTCAGAGGTTTTTCGAAGGGGATGGGTTGGATATGGCCTTCAATACCTCTGTAGCTACAAAGGGTTATTCCAAAGTGCTATATAGGGAACAAAGGGTAGGGGGTCTAAAAATATTCAAGTTATGTAGGTCTGGAATTCACGGTGTGGGCTGAACATATATTTTGTGTTCCCTCCCCCGTAGCGTAGCCCAGTTCGTATATTAACCCAATCACCGCCAGGATTTACTTCTATTAAACCAAGTCGTCAGGTGTTACCCTAATTAAACTGCACAGGTGTACCAATACCAGAGAAAGGGTTGTTCGAGACAGTCTGCTAGGAGTTCTATTAGTTAAGCAAAATCACATCTGGTGGTCGCGTATATACCGAAATGCACCAAACCACAGGGAGAGTTCAAATCGACTCTGCTTTTAGGAGTTAACCCTTTCATAATCCGGACAACTCTAGTATATTCTCCGGGTAACGCCAAACAATTCTGCAAAGAGTGACACGAGCTTAAAGGTGCTAATACTGTCACTGTTAACCCTCTCATCATTGGGACAACTCTGTAATCTCTTGTAGCTTATGCAGATTATTTTTATTCCACTGAGGGAGTCAAAGAGGCTTGAAAGTTATGCATCAGCACGGAGAGGCAGGACGTGTGGTAAGTCAGCGGTGTGGCACAATATACTGACGTGTTTGTACAGCCCAGATTGCCCTTCCACCCTCCCTCCTGAGCTGGAATTTTATATAGAACCTTGGGGGCCGGGAGAAGGCTGAAGCCGAAATCTTAAAGGCGTCTTACTTGTGTGGGATCGCCGCCTCAAGGTAGCTTCTGGCAGGAGATGAATTTTAAAAGCTGGTGCACAGTCTAACTTCGCATTTTGTAGATTTTCATAATGTTTGGAATTTGAGTTAGTCGCGCATTTACAGCGATCGTGTAGTAAATAAGAGAACAGGAAAGAATCTCCAAATGAAGTGTTAATTTTCTTAAAAACACATTGAGGTTGTTTGGCCATGTGGAGAGGATGGAGAGTGAGAGACTGACGTGCAGGGTGTTTGTGAGTGAGGTGGAGGGGGGGAGAGGGAGGGCAAGGCCAAGGATGAGATGGAGGGATGGAGTGGAGAGGTATATGAGACACGAGGGTGTGAGCTGGGAGCAGGGCAGTGAAATGAAGGGGGACAGGGCGACATGGAGACGATTTGTTTGCGGCCACCCCTTACGGGATTGAGGCGTCTGGCAATAGATAGACAGAGATAGATTTTCTTAGAGCACTAGAGTTATTAGACATTAGGGGGACTTAGAAAACAGCTATATATTGAGTTTGTAGTTTCCGTGCTAAGATGATTAGGAACTCATTTTCAGAACTGCTGCAACCTTACCTTTTCGGAAGTACAGTCGGGGTCAATACTCCTGTCCCCTCTCACTTTTCTCTCCATGGAAGTTGAAAATTAATGTGGAAACTCCTTAGCAAGCAACACTGATGACGTTAATCCGTGCCTCCCCTCCCCCCCTCCAAAAAAAAAAAAATCATCAGTTCCCGCGGATTAACCATATAGATTTTCGAAGTTCTATCTGTCTATCTATCTATTGCCAGACGCCTTAATCCCGTAAAGGGTGGCCATAAACAAATCGCCTCCATGTCGCCCTGTCCCCCGCCATTTCACTGCCCTGCTCCCAGCTCACACCCCCCTCACTCATGTACCTCTCCATTCCATCCCTTCATCTCAACCTTCGTCTTCCCCTCCCTCTCCTCCCCTCCACTTCACTCCCATACACTCTCCTCGTTAGTCTCTCACTCTCCATCCTCTCCACATGGCCAAACCACCTCACTGTGTTATCGAAGTTCATGGAAAGATAGAACAGAGGAGGAGACAGGACTACTGGTGGTGACTGTACATTGTGATCAGTGTAGGGTCATCCAAAAAACACTTGCTCCACACCACAGCACGACTCTGTAAATTTGTGCTGTTTTATACGAGTTCCTTCTGCTAGTGCTTGACATTTTTCCAAGCTGTTATTTACACACACACACACACACACACACACACACACACACACACACACACACACACACACACACACACACACACACACACACACACACACACACACACACACACACACACACTCTCTCTCTCTCTCTCTCTCCCTCAACCTCATCTTAGCTACCAGTTTAATGACGGACAAATCAGATACATACCCTACCAATTCACAAACCATACTTTACATAACCCAGCAAAATCAATAACACTCATATCAACTCCTTCAGAAAGTCGAGGGCAGTTGTAGTTTTCTGAGTCATTTTAGTAGTTTTTTGAGTCATTTTAGTAGTTTTTTGAGTCATATTAGTAGTTTTTTGAGTCATTTAAGTGTTTTGTTGAATAATTTTACGATCTGCCTTACTGATATCCATTTTCGTCTTTTTTTCGTCGCCTGCTGTGTGGCCGAAGGTGGTGCACAGCGAGGAGACGGAGGATTGGACTCTGCAGGTGCGGTACAGCCAGCCACGGGACTCTGGCAGCTACAAGTGCCAAGTCAACTCAGATCCAAAGATTGTTCGCAACGTCTACCTCACTGTTACAGGTCAGTGTTGCGGGTCAGTGTTGCAGGGTAGTGTTGCAGGTCAGTGTTGCAGGTCAGTGTTGTAGGTCAGTGTTGCAGGTCAGTGTTGCAGGTCAGTGTTGTAGGTCAGTGTTGTAGGTCAGTGTTGCAGGTCAGTGTTGTAGGTCAGTGTTGCAGGTTAGTGTTGTAGGTCAGTGTTGCAGGTCAGTGTTGTAGGTCAGTGTTGCAGGTTAGTGTTGTAGGTCAGTGTTGCAGGTTAGTGTTGTAGGTCAGTGTTGCAGGTCAGTGTTGCAGGTCAGTGTTGCAGGTCGGTGTTGCAGGTCAGTGTTGCAGGTCGGTGTTGCAGGTCAGTGTTGCAGTAGTGTTGCAGGTCAGTGTGGCAGGTCAGTGTGGCAGGTCAGTGATGCAGTAGTGTTGCAGGTCAGTGTTGCAGGTCAGTGTTGCGGGTCAGTGTTGCAGGTCAGTGTTGCAGGTCAGTGTTGCAGATGATTTTATCCTTAGAATCAGAGGCCAGAGGTACGGGTAGGTGTCTCAGGTTAATATTTCTCTATGCCATGTTATTAGACATTGATAATTTTGCCTAAACTATTTCCTTCACTCTGAGCTCCTTAACTACATATCAGTAACCTAGCCTAGAAGTCCTATTTTTACCCACCCTTTATCATTTTTGTTTCTATAAAGCAACTAAGTCTTTGTGTAGGTCTGCTCTTGTTAATTCCGTCCACAGCGTTTACATCCAGTCAGATCCAGCTTTTTTATTTCAGGTCTTGTTATGTATACTCAGGCTGCCTTAGATCCAAGCTCGTCTTCTTTGTGGTTCACGCAAATACAAAGCGAGCCAGAGCACTGTCACATATGCAGTAGGGTGTGGACATTGGTACTACTCACAGCACCAAAAACGTGTTATTTCAGAGACAGTATAGCTAACGTGAATCCACGCACATTGTAAGAAAACTTTAAAAAAATAACAGGTGGTACTTTTGTGGTTTGGTCCAAAATTCACCGTCATGATTTTGAAAATGCTGATAAAAGCCAAGCTGAGCACCATAAATGGATTATCGCGGAAGTGAAAGCTACAGAGGACCTACTCACATAGTTGTTAGAGTTGTGGAAAATGAAGGTGTCAATTAGGTTTTCTCGTTAATCGCCACTCTCTTGTTGAAAAAGCCCCCCGAACGTCATTTTTCTCAACAAAACAGTATTACCTCAGATAGAAAAGCTACGGAAGATCTACCCATGTCATTGGAAAGCTTATGAAAAAGAAATAGGCGTCACTTATGTGTTTTTTACCAAAGTTCTCCACCATACAACTCCAAAAAGGCAAAAAAATCACCTCATTTAGCATCAAAACTACTCTCTCCCGGAATATCTTAGAGCTACGGCGGAACTATATGCACAGATGTAGGAAAACTTGAGGAAAAGTTATAAGTATTATTAAATTGGCTCTTTTCGAAATTGGCCGCCATATTGCTGAAAATCAAATACATCATATTCTACACTTTGACAAGGTAAATAAACTTAGGCCTTCTAACTGTTCCTCTTATAATTTGTTAATATGGGCGCTCTAGCATAAGGCGCTGTACAGTCACTGGGAGTAGACAGTCTTCACAATGAGGAGGGGGTCTTTTCTCCAGATGCCGATGTGTCAAGTGTGTATGACTGATCCGTAGGCTATTCACAGCAACTTCCCAATGACGGGGTATGACTGTATAGGCCTATAGATTTAGCATAGGCCTATAGATTACGTGCACCGTCACCTCTCACAGCTTGGTTGGAACCGGAAGTGTATACCATGGAAACTGCGAAGAAGCCCGAACGGGAGCCTTAATCACAGAGAAGTAATACCTGTAGGAAAAGGATCTGACAGACGTATCAAGAGTAGCTGCTGATACACTTTAATTCATCTTGCATCCCTGTTCCTTCCCCAGACAAGCGGCTCCTGGATGGACAACTGTACAAGCTGCCACCAACCAGCGAGGAGGAAGGTGAGTAACTATTTTGTAATATTATAATTTTGGAGGGTTTGTTATTTGTCGTCATTAGCCTACAACAAAATTAATCACTTCTTTTGTTGTCACCCAATCCGTTCAGGAAGATGAAGCATTTTTAAAGACTCTATTGATGATCTCTTTCTATCCAATAATGATATATGTAAGTAAAAAAAAAAAAAAACGCAAAATCCCTTGACTGTGATAATGATTATGATGATTTTCCTACGTAATTCTTGATACAAACACACGATTTTATGGAGCTTAGGATGATTTCTGTTATTCAAGAGATTATTTGGTGCCGTATAGATGGTGGTTCGCTCAAGAAATTAACTTCAACCAGGTGATCGTTGGTTTTACAGTAGCATTTGCATTATTTCCAGTGGCAAGTGTTTGTGAATGGATACTTTTTTTAATGCAAGGAAGAAGGAACCAAAGGCCAGGAGACCACAAACCGTTCCTCCCAAGAAAAAAAAATACAAAAGAGAGCCAAAGTCAAGATCTGTTCAATTCGAGATGCATGGACACACTGCGTGTGAAAGACTGGAGATCATTTGAAGGACTGGAGACTGCATTTCATATGTTGCATAAAGTTCCTTCTTTATGCTGTATTGATAAGGGGTATAGGGGGTATTATAGAAAAACGGAGATCACAAGAGGGAAACAGTGTCAAGGTCATCGCTGATGGAGAGGTCAGCTCGGAAACGTGGCAACAGTGCAGGGAGGGAGTGACTCCACCAAAACCCTACGTTTAGATTTGTCAGACTATAGACACTATGTTTGACCTTCCTAACAGTTTCATCCATACAATATACCCGGTCCAGCAGGGTAGCGGTGCCTATAGACAGTCGTTAGTAGGGCTGAAGTGTGCTGTGTAATAATTCTTGTGTTTTTTATTGTCTATATTTTACTCCTTGTGTCAGGTGAGTACGGCACACAGATCGTGGGTATTGGAGTGCGGTACCTGCAGGCGGGGTCGTCACTGGGGCTGGAATGTGTAGTGACCCACACCCACGCCCCACCCACCGCCGTCCTCTGGTATCACGACAACCACGTCCTCGACTACGACGCTCCCAGGGGCGGCATCTCTATACAGGTATCTCAGACACTCTAGTAAAATTCTGGCCGATAATATTAAGGATTTTGGTTTTAGATATTTCGTGACACCACTAGGTTAGAGTGAACAGAGGTCTGAGTGATGAACTTTGCGTGAACGCAGGTGTGCATCAGGGGTTAGTTTTAAGTCCCTTACTGTTTATCTTGATGCTTGAAGCTCTATCGCATGACTTCAGAACTAGACTCGCATGGGAGATGATGTAATTTGATGACATGGTGTTGATCGCGGAGAATGAGAGGGTGGCGGAGGAGTGATTTAGGAAGTGGAGAGATGGAATGGGTCTTAAGAGTAAATGCGGATAAAACAAAAGTAATGATATCTAGAGTAGGTGGTGAGTTATCAAGGCATGTGGAGTTTGGCTATGCACAGTTTGGCACAAGGGCGTGGGAAGTAACTCCATTCTGTGCTGGATTTTCCTTCCATACTGAGGGGTCCTTGAAAGAAGCATGGATTAGGAGTGTAATGGTGTACAGTAGTTAATCTTGGGCAGTAAAGGAGAAGGATATGTATTGGCTCAGACGTACAGAGATGAGGTGGATGCGTAGTGTCCATGAATTGCAGGCCTGGGGGAGTTGAAACTGAAAATGAAAAATTGAGAGAAAGGATGTGACTTGAATTCATTAATGCTTTGATGAGAATGCATATATGGAGATGGTCTGGGCATGTGGATAGGACGGGGGATGACAGCTGGGTGTGGAGGGTTAGAGGTGTAATGTCCACAGTAAGACTGCGAGAGGCTGACTGAAATTGACTTGGAGTGAGGTTATAGATAATGACTTCAGGGATAGGGGTCGGAGTAGAGAGGCTGCCAGAGATCGAACAGCGTGGAGATCTGCCATTAAGTGACCAAGGCCGAAGAATGGAAGCAAGTTAGACCCTTTATATGAAAAAATAAATTAAACGAACTGAGGAAAAGGTGCTGTGATGTTTCCTACGCCTACTGGAAAACACCTGGTTATGCAAAGGTGAAGAAAAGTCTCCAGTTTTGGCGAATATTAAACGGTATTGATGTGTAGGTTATATCTGCGTACAGCCTGCATTACAGAGTGTAGTCCTAATGGTGCAGAAAGGGAACGCGTTTTATTATTAACAATCGATCAGGATGCTTTAATACGTAGACTAAAGTAACGTGTGTGTGTGTGTGTGTGTGTGTGTGTGTGTGTGTGTGTGTGTGTGTGTGTGTGTGTGTGTGTGTGTGTGTGTGTGTGTGTGTGTGTGTGTGTGTGTGTGTGTGTGTGTGTGTGTGTGTGTGTGTGTGTGTGTGTGTGTCTGTCTGTCTGTGTGTGTGTGTGTGTGTGTGTGTGATGAGTAGGTCTCTGAAATCACGGTAACACGTACTTGAACCTTTTTCTACCGCTTAGGAGATAAATAATTCAACCACGCAAAACGTTCACTGGGTTTTATTTCCCCCGTCCTAAATATGGACCCCCTGAGTAGTTCCTATGCCCTTTCCACTACAATGAAGGAATATGTCTATTCTTACCTCCTCGTCTAGAATCCTAACGCCTTGCTTTGTGACACTGACTTGCTTCTCACATCAAGCACAGAAAGATAACAGGTGCATGGCTATCTTTCATTTCACAAGACACTCAGCCAATGTCTTCTGTTAAGGTGTTCAGCCCTTCGTGTTTTATAATCATACCTTCTCGGTGGTGATATGGAGAAGTAGAATACGATGATGAGGATGATAATATTCGTGATTAAATAATTCTCTCTCTTCCTTATTTTCAGTCATTCTTAAAAGCGTTAAGTGGTTATGCTTTTTCTTTTTTGCAAGGAAGAAGGAACCAAAGGCGAGAAGCCCGCAAAGATTGTTGAAAAAATACAAACAAGATGCCTACCCTCAATGCCTTTGGTGGCAAGATACAGCAAGAAGAGGGTCTCGTTCGTTAGACTACCACCATTGTGTTTGCTCTCAGCTAGTACGAACACTATCGAAATTACAAACACGCATTTAAATATCTGTCTGCATTTGCTGCTGTATATATATTAGTGTGTCCTGCCGCTTTGAAAACAGAGCCAATAGTGGAATATTACATGAAACATCGGAATTTGTCATTATTGTAATTTTAACTTTTACGAGCTGAGGTGGAGGGATGGAGTTGAGAGGTACGGTATATGAGGAACGGAGGAGAGCAGTCAAATGGTGGGTGACAGAGCGACTTGGAGGCGTTTTGTCTGCGGCCACCCTTTGCGGGATTAGGGCGTCGGGCTATAGATAGTTAGATAGACGAACTGAGATCATTGTATCTAGAATATATTAGTTTGTCTTTCGGGATAAAAATAAAAGAAGACATAACAGTTCTTTTTTATTGGATACTTTTATGTGAAGCTACAGAACGTGGTGAGTGTTTTGGGCGTATCCGATAGAGCCACGATTCCGGGGGCTTGAATGATGAGTACATGGAAGCGCGGATTGGGCAAATTTGGGCTGTCTGGACATTGCCACTCCTCATCCTGCCCTTGGGTGGGAAAGGAGGTCCGGGTGATGATGATGAATGATGATGTCACACTGGCTATGAGGTTTTTTGCTAAACTTATTGGAAGCGTTTGTGTAACTTTATTGGTGTGTGTGTGAGACTGACGTGCGTTGTGTCGTGAGTGTACGTGCTGTGTGAGGCTGACGTGCGTTGTGTCGTGAGTGTACGTGCTGTGTGAGACTGACGTGCGTTGTGTCGTGAGTGTACGTGCTGTGTGAGACTGACGTGCGTTGTGTCGTGAGTGTACGTGCTGTGTGAGACTGACGTGCGTTGTGTCGTGAGTGTACGTGCTGTGTGAGGCTGACGTGCGTTGTGTCGTGAGTGTACGTGCTGTGTGAGACTGACGTGCGTTGTGTCGTGAGTGTACGTGCTGTGTGAGGCTGACGTGCGTTGTCTTGTGTATACGTGCTATGTGAGACTGACGTGTGTTGTGTCTTGTGTATACGTGCAGGTGGAGAAGTCGGGTCAGCAGACGAGTTCGCGGCTGCTGGTGTCAGCGGTGAGGGAGGCTGACTCTGGCAACTATACCTGTGTACCTGTCAACGCCCCCACCGCATCAGTCAGCGTACACGTCAGCAACGGTACGTGTAACTCTGTGTGTGTGTGTGTGTGTCTCTCTCTCTCTCTCTCTCTCTCTCTCTCTCTCTCTCTGTGGGTGGGTGTGGGTGTGTCTGGCTGTATTGTGGTGTGAAGCAGATGAAAACAGTTTAAGTTATGCTGTTCTCTCTCTCTCTCTCTCTCTCTCTCTCTCTCTCTCTCTCTCTCTCTCTGCGTATATTCAAGAGGGCCCATGTATTGCACCATTTTATACGTGTTGAAACGTTGGCTGAGTTTGCTCCTTGAAGTCACCAGTTAATTATGCAATCTGTTGGTGTAAGAACGATATTTTAACCTGAAGAGAGTAATGGGAAGTGTGTAATAAAGCTGTGTGTGTGTGTGTGTGTGTGTGTGTGTGTGTGTGTGTGTGTGTGTGTGTGTGTGTGTGTGTGTGTGTGTGTGTGTGTGTGTGTGTGTGTGTGTGTGTGTGTGTGTGTGTGTGTGTGTGTGTGTGTGTGTGTGTGTGTGTGTGTGTGTGTGTGTGTGTGTGTGTGTGTGTGTGTTTATTTACCAGTCTACCCATCTATCTATTTATTTGTCTCTGTGTCTGTCTGCTTGTCTGTCTGTCTCCCTGTCTGTCTGTCTACTTCTCTCTCTCTCTCTCTCTCTCTCTCTCTCTCTCTCTCTCTCTCTCTCTCTCTCTCTCTCTCTCTCTCTCTCTCTCTCTCTCTCTCTATCTATCTATCTATCTATCAATCTATGCTTCTTTTAGTCATCACCAGTCACCCAAGATTCAGTTCTTATTTACATTCCTAGTGCATTTCTAGATAATTATACCTTAAGCGACTATTTTCTGGGTTAAACTGATGGAAATACTGTACATTTATCCGCAAAGATCTTTATGGAGGGAGGAGAGGGAGGGGGAAGCCAAGGATGAGATGGAGGGATGGAGTGGAGAGGTATATGAGAGAGGGGTGTGTGAGCTGGGAGCAGGGCAGTGAAATGACGGGGGACAGGGCGACATGGAGGCCATTTGTTTGTGGCCACCCCTTCCGGGATTAAGGCATCTGGCAATAGATGGATAGATAGATCTTTATGGACGCGAGTAAACAGGTGTGAATCTAATCATGGAAAGGTGTGCTGAGTTTCCTTACCTATAATGCAGGTGTGTAATGGACCTTTGCTACGTACGTGAAAGGTTTATTGTTTGCTAGCCTTCACATGCAGGTGATTTTCGTCCTTTTTACGGCCTATTTCACGTAACTCAATGGCAGAATGAGGCAGTACTGAGTTCCTGCCTCCTTTCCATGGCACTTCTTCGTGACTATTCACTTCAGCTTGACCCAGATCTTCGTCCTTTTCAGCATATTTTACGATGCTCAGAGCCAGAAAAATACTATAGCTCTACCCCTTCCATAGCACTTCTTCGTGACCAGCATCGTATTCTAGTGTTAATCGATTGGTACAGCTCAGCGTTCAAGACGGAGAGAAGGCAAATTTAGGCCAAGTTAAAGTGGACAGAGTATAGCACAATATTTGAGTCCTGCTCCCTCGTTACAGCTTAACATTCATGAAGTGATGATGGAAGTTTTAGTCCTGTGAATATCCAGCTACAGGAGTCCACCCCCCCAAAAAAAAAAAAAAAATAGCTTCATTATAGATTTTAAGCGTCTGGTATCCACACAAGAAGCATAAGGAAGGAAGGCAATACAATAGTAACAATGAATCTAAACTCTAAACATATCATCATATAACATTGCCACGAATCTCCAGCAGACATGGTGTACTGGACGAAGGACAGTGATTAGGTGACGATTATGTGCTGAGTGCAAGTTCGAATCTCTCGCTCATATTATATCTAAATGGGCCTATATTAAGAGAGGTAATGTTTTTTCGGGGTACAATTTGTGGAGAGGATGGAGAGTGAGAGACTGACGAGGAGAGTGTATGTGCGTGAGGTGGAGGGGAGAAAGGGAGGGGGAGGCCAGTGATGAGATGAAGGGATGGAGTGGAGAGGTGTATGAGAGAGGGGGATGTGAGCTGCGAGCAGGGCAATGAAATGGCGGGGGACAGGGTGACATGGAGGTGATTTTTTTGTGGCCTCTCCTTACGGGATTAAGGGGTCTGGCATTAGATAGATAGATAGACAGATAGACAATTTGTTTCTCTCGGTGCCGTGGTTTATAGAGCTCTAGAGTTGGTGAAGAGTGTAAGTTAACCCGCCATATTTCTACTACTAGAGGTGATGGAAGATTTTTCTGTCAACTAAAGGCACCCAGGGCAGAGATGTGGAATGGATTCTTTGGGCCCGAGTGATCCAGACGAAGGTAAATTTACTATCTGTCTATCTATTGCCAGACTCCTCAATCCCATAAGAGGTGGCCACAAACAGATCGCCTCCATGTCGCCCTGTCTCTCGCCATTTCACTGCCCTGCTCCCAGCTCACACCTCCCTCTCTCATACACCTCTCCATTCCATACCTCCACCTCATCCTTGGTCTTCCCTTCCCTCTTCCCCCCTCCATCTCACTCACATACACTCTCCTCGTCAGTCTCTCACTCCATCCTCTCCACATGGCCAAATTTACTTCCTGATATAAACTGCCAGCAAAGAGGTACCAAAGGACTTCCTGGTTTTACCGCAGAACGAATGATTGAAAGAGGAAACGGGAAGACGCTTGAGTACCATGTGTGATTTGCTGAGAATGAAAATTAATGTGTTTTTCTCTTTTTTTTTTACACCACCAACTCGTCCGTGTTTTCGTGGATTTATAAGAGTTTGTTCTTTTTGCTGCTTGTGAGAAGAGCTATTTGTGGTACGTGCTGGCGACCATCATCCACTCACTTGATGTAGTGCTGCTTACTTCTTCCTTAGCCTTTATCATTCTTTTTCTGTGCCTGTCCTCCTCTCTTCCTATTTCTCCCATCTTTCCTGTCACTTCTTATTGCTTTTCTTTCCTTTACAGGTGGCTTTACATTGAGTGACAAGCCAAATGGTTTTCTGTAAGCTAGGACACCATTTACAACGCTGAGTGGTAACCATATAACCAAACCATTCGTGCTCCCTACGTGTCTACAAGTGGGTTGGTGGAGGGTTAGTGCCCCTCCCCGTAAAACAACTAACCCAAAGTCAAATGGCCACCCCTTACGGGATTATGGCGTCTGGCAATAGGTAGATAGATAAAGAAGAGCTCTAGTGAATGTCAGTTATTTGTTAAGAGTTATATATATACAGTATTTTTGCTTCCTGATAATCATAATGCCAATAATATTATGTTATTAGACTTTATTCGGCTTTTGGGAGGTCTCATATACTGACGCTATGGAAAGCCTTATCTGACCCCTCCTGTTTATAAGGTTCCTCTAAAATTAATCATAACTATTGGGGTGGCAAGATCAAAGTATACAAGACCTTACCACCGAAAGATCTAACCTTTTCATCCCCTCCCGTGCTCCTCACCCCATCACACCCACGAACAAGAGTGATATATGGCAATAGAACGTTTCACACCACTCTATTTTCTGCTTCTTTGGAAATTGTGTGTAGATGTCGTTGTGTGCTATCAGAAAAATAGCTGTCACATTAAGGGTGAGACTGGTAGGGATGCGGTGTGTAGCGAGGGCGAAGCTGCAGCGTGGTGTGCAGTGTGTCACGCTGGGCCGGGATGAGCTGCTGAGTTACGGCCGCCGTTATCTGCGTCTCAGCCCCGCAGCCGACGTGGTGGGCGAGGCGCACTGAAAGTTCGGCCGGCCAGAGTAATAGTGGCTTGATGGAAGGTTTAGATTACGTCAGTGATATATTATGATGTTTGTGCTTAGACTGATGTGTTCCAATAATTTAGAGTTAAGCAATTGCAGGTAACTTTATATATATATATATATATATATATATATATATATATATATATATATATATATATATATATATATATATATATAATGACGTCATCAATACTTGATTAAGTTGAGTTTCCTATTCAGGCTATCTGCGATTCATTGATTAACTGTATGTTACTGGAATACGTCTCACCTTAAACAGAAAACATGCAGTTACATTAATAGTAAATAGTAAGCTCTTTTACATTCACTTTTGTGATTACATTCCAGGGGAAATTCACACACGCGTTAATATTGTCTAGTGAGTTTTAATATCTGCCAATTTCAGCAGCTCCAAAAATTTTCTTTTAATGGCTCACACCATACATCTCTGGCCGCCTAGAGGTTTGCTGTGATTAAAAAAAAAAAATACTGAGTCAATCCTTGGCTGACCCTCAACACGTCCATCCAGTCTGAAGCAGTTTTGTGATTTTTATCGGCACCACAGCCTTTCAGTTGTGTAAGACGCAAGAGTGAACACTTCTGTCTTGTAAGATTTTAAGAATTTATTTTTAGTAGCTGGGAAATTGTTTACTACCGCAAGTATTTCCTCTCCAGCCATGATTGATATAGCCTACTTGGAGAGAAACAGCAGCCATTGCAAGTGTTCAGAATTTAAAATAGAAATGCCCGCCCTTAGAGTACAGTGGCTGAGGGAAGGCCTTGATTCGAAACAGAATTGGATACGCAGACTGTAAGAAAACTGCATAAACGTGACGGTGTGTAAGTGCCTACTGTAAATATTAATGGATTGATATGAGACTTCGATGTGACGCTGGTTTGAAAGGTCAGGAGTGAAAGGAGAGGAAATTACGCTGTTAGGGTATAGAATATGATTTACAGAGATTGGCTGAATAGAGTTTGTAATACTGGATAAGACAGCATTTATAATACATGTATTCAATCGTATACGTTTATGTGAAGCTACAGAACGTGGTGAATGTTCCTGGCGTATCCGATAGAGCCAGGATTCCGGGGACTTGAATGATGAGTGAATGGAAGCGTGACCCATTAGACTGGACAAATTTGGGCTGTCTGGACATTGCTACTCCTCACCCTGCCCTAAGAAGGTCCGGATGATGATGATGATGATAATGATGATTTTAAGAAGTTAACTAATCGGAAAGAAGAGGAAAGAATACAAGAGTACCTATCCAGTATGGTGTATTAGAAAAAACAGATATGACTAAGGCAGTGAAAAATACTATTCAAGCAAGTCTGAAGGTGTGAGGAGGCATGGCAGGCTGAGACGACTAGCGATGAGTTTGGTAAATGAATGTATGGAAAAGGAGAGGATGAATGTTTTTGAGACAAATCCAAGGCCAATATAACGAAAGAGAAGATGGTGCTGTGCAGGAGGCAGGCTCATGACAAAGGTTTCACTTCTGTTTATACTTGTTAATTAATGTAAAGGTAAACCCAAAGAGAAGTTTTGTGCAGATCTAAGAAGATGGAAATAAATACGAGTGTCTTTTTCTGATGAGGTGGAAGCATGATTTCGAAGACTTGCAGGTGTGAGCGACTTAACTTTCTGTGTGTTTCTCCTTCCTTATTTCAGGATCACATTCGCCCCATATTTAGTGATAATTAACGTGGAGAATTTATCTATCCATTGCCAGACGCCATAATCCCGTAAAGGGTGGCCATTTGACTTTATTTGTTTTACGGGGAGGGGCACTAACCCTCCACCAACCCACTTGTTGACACGTAGGGAGCACGTATGGTTTGGTTATATGGTTACCACCCAGAGTTGTAAATGGTGTCTTGGCTTACTGGAAACCATTTCGCTTGTCACTCAATGTAAAGCCACAAAATAACGATAATAAACATGAAAACGTCCATATAGGGTTATATTAACGTAGGAATGTAGGATCGTTACCCAGGCCCTAGAGGAGACAAGGGTAATACTAAAAAGAAAAAGCACAACAGATGACAGCAGTTCCCTCGATCTGACTCAGGTGTAAAGGACGAACTCTATTCCTTGACTTTCGTCCTTGAAGTGTGACCAGTTTCCACAGAAATGAATCACTTTATGCGTTCCTGATCCTCAGCCCTTCCGCCAAGTTTGGTTCAGATCGGATAACAATTGAGTTATAGGGCTGAAAATTTGACCTTTCCCTGTGACCCTGACCTTTAAGCAATTGGTCTTCAAAAAGGGTAACATCATCTTCGGCTGTATTGTGGTGTGAAGCGGATGACAACATTTTAAGTTTCTCTCTCTCTCTCTCTCTCTCTCTCTCTCTCTCTCTCTCTCTCTCTCTCTCTCTCTCTAAAGCAGTCATGGTCCTCCCTTTCAAAAGCAGATTAAGATACAATTAGCTGATTTGTATTTGCAGTTTAATTTCTCAGTACTTGCAGTGAAATTGAATATGGATGTTACAGCCTCTTGGTTATGACTAATTCATTACTGATTATGTAATTTGCCTACTTTTATGAATTTGTTACAGGGGAAAGTGTGCTATTTATGTAAAGTATTCATGTAAGCATATATGTGTTCATTTGTAAATTCATCTATGTACTCGTATGCATGTATGAATGTGTATGTACCGTATGCGTGTGAATGAATGTGCTTTGTAAACACTGTGTAAGTATTTTTTGTAAGATTTATTATTTACTGCGAGTAGTGTCCATCCGTGAGCAGTGTTGGTGGACAGTAAATTACACTGTGTCGCCAGACGAGGTGAGGGCAGCGGTTCAGCAGGGCGGCATCAGCACAGCCGCCCACACGCTCACGCCACCCAGTATTGTCATGCTGATGGCGGCGGCGGCAGCAATGGTGGCCACAGGACGATTTACAGCTTCTTAGCACTTACATCTGCTCTGAGGTAAGACACAGCACCCTCACTTCCACTTACACATGGTAAGGCGTAGTATCCTCACTTCCACTTAATCATTTCCTCGTCCAATTTAATGCACCTGACCAATCCCTTTCGTCTGCACTAACATAAATACCCTCCCTGACTGCAGTGGGGTAGGTGTCAGCGTCTTGCTAACTAAGGGATGAATCAAGTGACAAGAAGGCCAATCTGTACTGGAGTAAGTACAGATTTGTGGTAAGATGCGAATTACTGGGACGTGCTTTATCGGCAATCTACCTGGGAATGCAGGTAAAGAAATCCATGCGCTCAAAATTAGCAAACTCGGCCATAGATCCTAAGACAAGAGTATCTGCTAGGTCGATTATTATGGCTCAGCTAGAAATATATGCAGACAGCTTCTTTGGCTATAATTTAGCTAACACGCAGTGGAATAAGGTATGGGGCTCAGGGATCGTATTTGGAGCGGCTTTAGAGGTTATGTTGCGCCTTTCCTCAACAATTTGCCAGCATACATTAATGGTTGCAACATATTCTCCTCTGCTACCTTGATTACTGCTCTTACACCGACCAGTAGGCCTAAATATGGCTGGTATTGGAGTGCAGACTAAGTAGTTCTTTAATATAACAGGTATACCTCCACCCAGACCAGATTTTAGGCATGTTTTGACTCCTGAGGCATGTAGGAGCAACTTCCGGGGGTGTACTGCTGTGGGGCATTGTTGCGGTTTTGCTGTTTTTTTTTTTGTTTTTTTTTCGTGGTAAACCAAGACCATTTTATATTTCTATGGGGACACAACTTCCGAAGAAGGAACTAAAAAATGTTCTCATAAAACTCTCCCCTCTGAAAGGTCATGGCAAGAATAAGTTCACAAGGTCATGGCAAGAATAAAATGGAAAATATATGCACTGTCTGTCTGTCTGTAAGTCTGTCTGTCTCTGTGTCTGTCTGTCTCTCTCTCGATAGATAGATAGATAGATAGATAATTTAACGAGATATTTTCTAAGTTCATAACATTGGTGTACAATCTCTGAATGTCTACAGAGTGCCATTACTGGGTCACATCAAGCAGTGTGGAAAAGATTAGTAGGAACGAAAAGTACCTCAAGGCAAACTGAAGCAAGATGGTGGGATGAACAGTGTAAGGAGTGTCGGAGCTGTAATATTAGTAACAAGATCAGAAGGAATGCTTTGGTCTTAGCCAGCACCGTATATATCTTTGCTGGTAAGATTTCTTATAACAAACCTTCAAGCCAGGCCACTGTGGTTAATGGCAGAGCAGGTAATATAGACAACACAATCATTCATAAATTTGTGGTGCTGTGTTATTTCTTCTCATGTAATATTAAATTTCCTGGGCATATAAAATAATGTGCTGTCTCCACTCCTGTGTGAATTATATTGTCCATAGTATTTTTCACACTGTTACACCTGTATGTATCAAACTTCTAATAATCAAGGTTACATAATGGAAATATAAAATTAGAATTATTACACAGGTAGGGACAGGTAGGATAGAAGAATCGAACCCGCCCTTTTTTTAATTATGTCTATTTATCTGTCTATTGCCAGACGCCCTAATCCCACAAGGGGTGACCACAAACAAATCGCCTCCATGTCGCCCTGTCCCCCGCCATTTCACTGCCCTACTCTCAGCTCACATACCCTCTCTCAAATACCTCTCCACTCCATCCCTCCATCTCATCCTTGGCCTCCCCACCCCTTTCCCCCCTTCCACCTCACTCACACACTCTCCTCGTCAATCTCTCGCTCTCCATCCTCTCCACATACCCAAACCACCTCAGTGTGTTTGTCTTTGGTATCTTAGTAGACGATTTTCCTTATCTCTGGATAGATTTTTTTGAACTGTAGAGATAAGATAAAGCCTTCGCTACCTTTTCCATGCAAGAAATCAAACAATCTGAATACACCTGACTAGAGATAGAGAAGATAAAAGATAAATGACATTCCCTCAGTAAAGGAGTTAAGGTTTTGTAGTAGTAACGACTGGTAAATACGTAAATAGTGAAGGGATGCATCAGTATTGGAACAGCTTTTACTCAAACACAGATGGAGATCATGCCTCATTTAGTATTAAGTTTTTAGGAGATTATTTTTAGTGTTTTTAGCTTCTGATAAACATTTCAAGTGCCCATGCAAAGGGTCAGAAAGATGAATTTACATGATCTGCCGTTACAAGAATAGGCACAAGAAGAAATGAAGAAAGGAGACAGCATGAGAGAGAGACAGTGAAGAGACAGGAGATGGAGGAGACAGGGAAGCAGAGACAGAAAGGTGACAGAGTGAGAGTGACTGAGGGTGGAGACAGAGAGACGAAGAGGAGAAAGGAGACAGTAAGAGAGAAGGGAGAAGTAAAGTGAAGAAGAGACGGAGGGACGAGGTGAAAGAGGGAGAGAGAGGGAGAGAGAGAGAGGGAAGAGAAAACAGAATGAGGAGAGATGGATAGGGGATGGAGAGAGGGGAGACAGAGAGGGGAAACAGAGAGAGAGAGAGAGAGAGTGGGGAGAGATAGAGCAGAGAAAATATGGGCTGATACAGGGGAAGAGATAGAAGGGAGAGTGTCAAGGAAGGCGAGATTTAGTGGAGGGCAGATAATGAAAGACGATAAGAGCAGTGAGGGAAACGACAGGGAAAACAGAGGCAGGGAAAGGCAGAGGGAATGATAGGCAAGTAAATACACAACACGCCTGGACAGTCTTGCCTTACCGTAATGGGAGAGGCACACTTGAATGGCAGCCGCCTCTCATGGACATACGTGCCTACTGCAGTTACCCTCTTCATTTTATGATCATGTGTGTGTCCATATAGATTCAGACGCCCATGTTTTAGGGAATGTATGAATATGTGTGGTGTGTATTGATGTTTTCAATCATTCTTTTTCCTTTCCTTCTTCCACTTCTTCCTCTCCTCCTCCTCCTCCTCCTCCTCCTCCTCCTCCTCCTCCTCCTCCTCCTCCTCCTCCTCCCCCTCCTCCTCCTGTATATACAAATAAATTATCTACACATTCTGTTTATGTTTGCATCGTGTTCACAAAGATGTTTTAATAATTATAGACAGTCCTACAAAGATATAATTATGTTTTAAATTATTTTATAGACAGAAATATTTTTAAGTGTATTCTTTGTCAGGGAATCACAATGTCTCTTCTTCCTCCTCTTCTTCTTCTTCTTCTTCTTCTTCCTCTTCCTCTTCCTCTTCTTCTTCCTCTTCCTCTTCATCTTCATCTTCACCTTCATCTTCACCTTCCTCTTCTTCTTCTCCATTCATCTTCATTTTCATCATCATCATCTTCATCATCATCATCATCATCATCATCATCTTCATCATCATCTTCATCATCATCATCAGCATCATCATCTTCTTCCTCCTCATCATCCTCATCTTCTTTCTCCTCTTCCTCCCCTTCTTCCTCCTCCTCTTCTTCTTCTTCTTCTTCCTTCCTCTTTTTCTTCTTCTCCTCCTCCTCCTCCTCTCCTTCCTCCTCTTCTTTCCTTTATCTTCCTCTCAATCTTGCATCTTTTCTCAGTTTTACATGGGGTTGATGGGTCTGACCAATCTTCGCCACAGAATCACACTAAACATGAAATATACTACAACCCTGATTCAAGCCCTTCTCTGGCAAGCATTTCAAGGCAGGTGTGTGTGTGTGTGTGTGTGTGTGTGTGTGTGTGTGTGTGTGTGTGTGTGTGTGTGTGTGTGTGTGTGTGTGTGTGTGTGTGTGGTCCTACTAACGTCAGCATCGTTCCGCCTATCTATCTATCTATATACCTAGGCTGCTTCCCCCAAGGAAAGGGAGGTAGCCGAGACAGGACGACTCACTCTCCATTTACTCATCCATTCAAACACATTCATTCGCATCTTAGCCCCAAAGGGGCTTACCTTGAGGTCTTGAATTTTGCAATCATTATTTTTTTTTTTAATCGAGTATGACTGACGTTGTGTATTACAAAGGGAATTTGAGGATGATGTATATGCTGTATCACATTCTCTCTCTCTCTCTCTCTCTCTCTCTCTCTCTCTCTCTCTCTCTCTCTCTCTCTCTCTCTCTCTCTCTCTCTCAGACTCATTTCCGTGATCAAAAGACTCAATCACCCTAAACAAATGTGGCCTTCGGGATATAAAAACATGACTAATTAATTTCACCTTGATCTAATACTTTGGCAAATTAATAGCCTTTCGAACCGTATTAATCAGACTAGAAGCAGATGTGTTCATGAATATAAAACTATTTACCTAAGTGATGCAGCCGCTCCGAACAGATTATCGTCGTATTATATTACTAACATTTTATTTTTATTTACCTGTGCAGTACTAACCTGAATGTAAATATTATAGCATACTTAGATGTCTATCGTATCTGCACGCTATCGTTATCTGGTACTGAAGTTACGCTAATTCCATAACGACCTGCCAATTGCTTAAACCAGGAGTGGGGCACGTCCAAGACCATTTGATCAAGCTCGCGAGGCAATTCATAAAAGCAATTTCATAAATTCATGAACTAATATATATATATATATATATATATATATATATATATATATATATATATATATATATATATATATATATATATAAATATTGTTACGGAACAGAGAAAGATAATGTACACTTTAAGTGAGAATACTAATAATCACTACTGTCCCGTAAAGTTCCAGGTTCAAAATAAGAGTTAGGTAAAATTACAAGTTAAAGTTTAATGCTCAAACTAACAACAAAACATTCAGGACTCATAAGGATAATGTAATGGCAAAAACAGGTTAAAAATATGGTTAACTGCAATAGCCTCTATTAACACGAAATTAGCATGAGTAAATTTATCTAAGTCAGCCCTGATAAAATGAAAATACACTGGGTAATGCTCAGTTAATGCAAGATAAATTATTACAGATACAAAATATTATTAAAAATGACTGACAAAAAGAACTTTACATGAATTACAAAAACCTCCCTAGGCCCACAAATCAACACCCCACGCTACACAGTACAAGGAAAAATGCAACAACAGTTATACTCAAATTACACACAGCTGCTAGATGGCTGGAGACTTCCTGAGCACTCACAATAATAACTGTACAGGGGAGGACAGAGATGTGAACAAAATGAGGAGTAGATCTAAGTGGCCATGATGCAGAGACTGAGCTCATTATATAGGGGCCGGCAGAGCTTGATACAACTTGTAAGAAGGACGCGCAAATGAAGCCATAGGGGGCAAAGAGCTGGCAATCCTACTCTGAACAACAGAAAGGACGACTTACTCTACTATAACGGTAGAAGGGGGGAACTGAGGCAGAACACGCTCGTGATCAAACATGCAGCATACTGTGCGTTAAAATTACACAAAGGATGATGAAATCATAGGCTATGTAACAATATATATATATATATATTGTTACATAGCCTATGATTTCATCATCCTTTGTGTAATTTTAACGCACAGTATGCTGCATGTTTTATATATATATATATATATATATATATATATATATATATATATATATATATATATATATATATATATATATATATATTATATATATATACATATATATATATATATTATATATATATATATATATATATATATATATATATATATTATATATATATATATATATATATATATATTATATATATTTATGGAGCCTCTGTGGTAAAGTGTGCGTTTTCGTACCCTGAAGAACGAGGGTTCGCGCCCCGCCAGGTTATTAAACTTTGGGAGCGTTTTTCTGGCCACGTACTACTTGGCGGACATAAGGGGTGTTGTGGTTGAACCAGTGTCGCATACTATAAAGTATGCTTGCACCCAGTCGGCTTGCGCGGGCCAATTACACTTGGTTCACAGACTACACACATCCAAAGCCACTCCAACACTACAATTACTCTTACAAGCACTTCTCACCCTACATACAATCTCTACCAGACAGCCTAAGCCACTTGGTAGAGATACATTGGCTGTATCGTCCCCACTTCGGTAGGGATAGGCCGGTCCTGCAGTGGACACTCAAACAGCTGATGAGATAAGATGAAAAATATAAAACGTACTGGTTTACACTTGATTTTAAGCTGTTAATTTTGTATGGCCCCATGAATAATGTCAAAAATATCCTATTGGTCCTTAATAGGAGAAAGGTTCCCCACCCCTGGCTTAAACTGGGAGGACAGTGAGGCTTGCTAAAATACTAACATTATTACTACAGGGACAACGTGTGTGTGTGTGTGTGTGTGTGTGTGTGTGTGTGTGTGTGTGTGTGTGTGTGTGTGTGTGTGATATGCATACATACATATACATACTTGCATACATACATCCAGTTAGAGAGACAGATATAATCAGATGACATATTGCGCCGTCTATCTCTGGTACTTCGCATGTGTTGGGGAATGACTCAGCGTTATCGATGCCTACCCACATATTAGTGTGTGTGTGTGTGTGTGTGTGTGTGTGTGTGTGTGTGTGTGAAAGAGAGAGAGAGACCACAGTTTTAGTCGGCTTGCTCTCTGACAGTATATTCTGCTCTACTGCTTTCTCTTTCTTTATTTCTATTTCCTACCTCATCCCTATCGTAGTTTTTTTTTTTTTTATGCGAGGAAGAAGGAACCAAAGGCCATGGCCCGCAGTAACAGTTCCCTCCAAGAGAAAAACAAAATACAATAGAGAGCCAAATTCAAGATCCGATCATTTTGAGATGCCTGGACACACTGCGTTTGAAAGACTGGAGATCATAGGCAGCAGGAAATACAGACAGAGGGAGACAGTTCCAGAGCTGACCTGTTGCATAAATGAAAGACTGGGAGTAACGGTTAACTCTTGCATTAGAGAGTTGGACAGAAAAGGGATGAGAGTTTGCTGCCAGACGGGTGCTACGCGCCCGTCGTAGAGGTGGAGGAATGCAAGCAGACAGTTCAGAGGAGCAGTGACCATTAAAGTAGCGATAGAAAAGAGATAAAGATGCAACAGTGCGGCGAAGAGACAGAGGTTGAAGGGAGTCAGTAAGAGGAGGAGTTAATGAGACGAAAAGCCTTTGACTCCACCCTATTGAGAAGAGCTGTATGTGGGGAGCCTCCCCACACATGAGAGTTGTACTCCACACAGGGGCGGATAAAACCTCTGTATAGAGTCAACAATTGTGCAGGGGTAAAGAAAGAGCGGAGTCGGCTTAGCACACCCAATCTCTTGGAAGCAGATTTTACAAGAGATGTAATATGATCTTTCCAAGATAAGTCCTGAGTAAATGAAACCCCAAGCATGTTCAAGGATGATGCAGGATTAAGCTGAATATTATTAAACATTAATGGGTATACCTGTGGAAGATTTTGTCGGGTTGATAGGGGTAAGAACTGAGTCTTAGATGCATTAAAGACAACCATATTATTTTTACCCCAGTCAGCGATACGAGCCAAGTCAGACATTAGGTGTGCAATAGCCTCATCCCTTGTTTCTTGAAGTAACTGTTGAGATGGGCGTTGCGGGAACCGAATGGAAAGGTGAAGGGTGGAGTCATCAGCGTATGAGTGGATAGGGTTAGATGTACAGCTTAGAAGATCATTGATGAATAAAAGGAAGAGAGTTGGTGATAGGACAGAGCCCTGAGGAACACCACTGTTGATAGATCTAGGAGAAGAACGATGGCCGTCTACAACAGCGGCTATAGAACGACCAGAAAGGAAGCTAGCGATGAAGGCACAGATAGAAGGATAGAAACCGTAGGAGGGCAGTTTGGAAATTAAAGATTTATGCCAGACTCGATCGAAAGCCTTTGAGATGTCAAGTGCAATGGCAAAGCTTTCGCCAAAGTCCCGAAAGGAGGATGACCAGGAGTCTGAAAGGTAGGTGAGAAGATCGCCAGTGGAGCGTCCCTGACGGAACCCATACTGACGATCGGAAAGAAGGTTGTGATAGGAAAGATACCTTAAAATTTTTCTATTAAGAATTGACTCGAAAACTTTTGAAATACAGGACGTTAAAGCAATTGGACGATAGTTGGAGGGTTGGGAGTGGTCACCCTTCTTTGGGACTGGCTGAATGAGAGCAAACTTCCAGCAAGAAGGAAAGGTACAAGTTGACAGACAAAGGCGAAAAGAGTTTGCCTAGGCAGGTGTAAGCACAGAAGCACAGTTCTTGAGAACAACAGGAGGGACCCCATCAGGCCCATATGCCTTGTTAGTACTGAGGCCAGTGATGGCAGAAAATACATCAACTGAAGAAATTTTAATGTCAGCCATGAGGAAGTCAGAGGGGAGAAGTGATGGAGGAACAGCACCGGAATCGTCTAAGGTGGAATTGGAGGAGAAAGTCTGTGCGAAGAGATCTGCTTTATCAGTAGAAGAAATAGCTACAGAACCATCAGAGTAGAAAAGAGGAGGGAAGGATGATGAGGTAAAGTTGTTAGAAAGATTTTTGGCAAGGTGCCAGAAGGAGCGGGAAGAATTCGAGTTGGAGAGTTGAGAGCATTTAGTATGGATGAAATTATTTTTAGTAGAGCGAAGAACAGACTTAGCACGATTCCGGGCAGAAACGTAAAGATGATGTGATTCAGGGGTGGGTTGGCTCCGGTACCTTTTGTAGGCCCTCTCCTTGTTGCGGACAGCATTAGAACAAGCGTGATTAAACCAAGGCTTTCTTGCGTTAGTCAAAGGATATGAGAAAGGAATGTATGCTTCCATGCCCGAGAAAATAACCTCCGTAATGCGCGAGGCACACTCAGATGGCTCCCGGCCATGGAAGCAATAATCATTCCAGGGAAAATCAAAGAAGTACTGCCTGAGGGCCTCCCAGTTCGCGGCTCCAAAATGCCACAGACGACGTTTCCCTGGAGGGTCCACAGGCCGTACCGGAGTGATAGGACAGGTTAAGGTAATAAGGTTGTGATCGTAGGAGCCCAATGGAGAGAAAAGATTAACAGAGTAAGCAGAAGGATTAGTTGTGAGGAAGAGGTCAAGTATGTTGGAGCTCTCTCCAAGGCAGTCAGGGATACGGGTAGGGTGCTGTACAAGCTGCTCTAGGTCATTAAGGATAGAAAAGATGTAGGCTTGTTCACCAGGTGGATCCGTGAAAGGAGAGGAGAGCCAAAGGTGGTGGTGAACATTGAAATCTCCAAGAATGGAGATTTCAGAGAAAGGAGAAATGGACAGAATGTGTTCCATCGTAGAAGTAAGATAGTCGAAGAATTTTTGATAGTCAGTAGAATTAGGGGATAAGTAAACAGCACAGATATATTTAGTCAGAGAATGACAGGAAAGCCGAAGCCAGAGTGTGGAGAATTCAGAAGAATCAAGTTCAGGAACACGAGAGCAAGATAAGTCGTTGCGTATGTATACACAACAGCCACCTTTGGCTTTGAAATGAGTATAGAGAAAGTAGGAGGATACAGAAAAGGGTTTGCTGTCGGTTGCCTCAGACAGCTGAGTCTCCGTCAGAAAAAGAAGGTGAGGTTTAGAGGAGGAGAGGTGGTGCTCAACAGAGCGAAAGTTAGATGAAAGGCCGCGAATGTTGCAGAAATGAAGAAGAAGAGAGTCAGACAGTGGTTCCAGGCACCTCGAGTCGTCACCGGGAGAGGGGCAGATGGCGGGGGCATTTATGGTCCCCCCCCCTGGGGACTCCGAGGCTTGATTAATAGACGCCATTTTTGTTGATTTTTGAAAAGGAAGTGTAGTGTGTACTGTGCATGTAGTTTGGTGAAGATAGTTAGAGAAATTTGTACTGGAGAGCATGCTGGCCTACTCTCTGTGTAACTGAGACACTGAAAAAGTTCAGCAAAGGGGGATGGTCAGGAACTAGTCCTGAGGGCTGATGAAACGGGAGCTCCAGCACTCCCTGTCATCAGCTTTCCATCCACCTCGGGAGTACTGCCCTGCTCGACTGGTGCTACAGTCTACTCCTGAGCATTAACGCTGGTGATGATGGTAATGATGATGATGATGATGATGATGGTGATGACTTCCTGCTTTGGGGGAATTTACGATGTGGTCAACACCTCTCCCAGCATCACAAACTCATCCAAAACTCATGAACTCTAAACCACTCTTTCTCGTTTCAGTTCCTATCCATGTTGCACAGTCACCTTAGCCACATCAACAAAGAGGTGTCTGTGTTACTGGTGTGGAACGTGTCCAAGCGGGGCAGGTTGTATTTCTGACCCTTATCGTCTGCGTTTGTCTGTTTTGCAAATGAGTAGAACCACTGGGAGGCAAGTTTCATGACGGTTTCACAGTACGACTGGCCACGATTGGTTCAACAGCTGAGAAGAGAATTAAAATGTTGGTTCTTCTACAGTAGGGAAGTTTTACAAGCCCTTTTGGACAAGAATTTTACACGCAAAAATTCGGTTGAAGTAAAAGGTTCTTGCTTGCTTCGCTGGTTCGAACAATAATTACTCTTTATAGCAGTGAACTGATTTCTTTACACACTGCAATTACGTACCATCTTCCATAATCCCTCCCTTTTTTCCTTGTCCTATGCAATTTCCAAATCCATAAATACCATTAATTCTTGACAATCCTCCTCATATCATATATCGACTCATGACATGCACTGTAAATACTTGATCCACACATATCTAATCCGTCCTGTCCATTACCCAGTAGACACCTAGGTTTTCCTTACCCTGACGGCTGTTATTATTCTTTATTCCCTTTCTACACCTCTGAATAGAATTTCCACGCAATATGCAATAGACATTCAACACACGCAATATTTATGAGGCAGGCTACGGTATAACTTCATGGTTTCTTGAGACGACAAACCTGACAGCTTTACTCTTTCATGGTAAGCAATCACTCAAAAATTGCACCTGTGGCTAGAGTTCATGTAGCAATAGATAGGTAGATACATAAATTGGTAACACACACACACACACACACACACACACACACACACACACACACACACACACACACACACACTACTACATTACATTACACTGAAATACACAACCAGATAAAGATATTACCCTGGTCATTTGGTACTGCTTGTCTTCAAATACTGTATTCTGCAATGAAAATACGCAATCCTTTTATTTCTTTATTTTTTGATTAAGCTTTGTTTTTCGGCCAAATACATATCTTTATATTCATCCATCAGAATCACCTGCCAATGTAAGTTCCCATAATATTGACCAGTTATGTTATTGCTCCTCCGCTGATACGGGTACTTGACCATCTGCTGAATGGACGGATTTTGAGCGGTAGGAAAGGACATCGATTACGTCAACCACAATGGAGTTCTTGTGTTATTGCTCTCAGTATTGGTACGTGAGGAAGTGTACCACAGTAGTATGTCGAAGATTTGTAGACTTATATCTGGGTGTCAGTGGAAGTTAAGTTTAATTCATCGATGGAGAGACAGGGTATATTATCATCACACATTTTGGTTTTTTTGTGATTGGTAAAACATTATCAACTTTTTTGCCGCCTCAGACGATGTAGGATATATGTTTAGGGTAATCCAGACATTTTTCATCCACGCAAAGAAAAGCTAAGGTTTTGCCACGGTTAATCGAGACAGCTGTATATCCAGTCAGTACTATAGCGTCTGTCAACTGAACAAAAAAGTGTTCAGTAAAAATCCTGTGTAATATGAACTGGCAATGAAATGGCGGGGGACAGGGCGACATGGAGGCGACTTGTCTGTGGCCTCCCCTTACGGGATTAAGGCGTCTGGCAATAGATAGATAGATATGAACTGGTGCCTCCATAAAACGCAAATTGGCTGGATAATTAGGGTTATTATAGAACCATTTTGATTGCCGTACATTTTCCTTAAAGCACTGTGGGCAACGAATGATATGTCGCCTCTCTTGCTTTTCTCACCAAGGGCTTTGGAAATTTGTCCAGCGAAAGAAGCAGACGATGTTGGTGACATTGATCTGCGGCCAAAAGAAGTCACCAGTTTCGATTGATGGGGAGTTATGGAATTGTTTGTCAGAAATAGTGAAGGGGAAACGAATAGACGAGGTAATAGAGACAGGGAGGGACAGAGAAAAGAGGGGGTGAAGGACAAAGGAGACAGAGCAAGGAAGAGATAAAGTTAGGGAAAGAGAGTGAAGAGGAAACAGAATGAGGAAACAGACAGGAGATAGTGAGGTGAGACAGATAGAGGAAATAGTGTTAGCAAAGGATAGAGGCGATAGAGACAGGAAGAGATACAGAAACTAGTAAAAGGGAGGATGTGCTGAGGGAGGGACAGAGACGGAAGGGTGAGGAAGGCTATAAAGCACAGGAGACAGGACTTGTGTTGGCGACTGTACATGTCCGTGAAGCTGTTTTTCCTTCTGTCCTCAGGTGAGCCGATGATCCAGCAGTGGCAGACCAACGAGAGAAGCTGCCTGATCCGCCGTGCTGGCGGTGCAGTGGTAGGATATCCAGACTGGAACTGGGAGGCCTCGAGATCGATTCGCCGGTCAGACTCATGGACAAAGTTGCTTCCTCTTCGTCCTTATTCACGCAGCAGAATAATTAAAGACCAGGATGTTAAATGGCTACTGTCTGTTTTATTCTAAGGGTTAATTTTAACTTGATTTCCTGTCTCATTGACCATTGTTGATTTGAAAACCATATTCCCTGAGCCTTTGTCTTAATGGTCCCTATTCCTGCCGGGTAAGGAGGCTCCCTAACACCTTTTCCTTAGCGATTTATTTTCCAAACTACCCATTAATATCCCCCGATTTTGCTTCCTATATCTTTTCAGTATCAACATAGATTGCATGAATAACACACAAGAATCTAGTACCGGAGGAGAAGCAGAAATAAATCGCTAACTAAGAGGTGTTAGTAAGCTCCCCAACCTCACCAGAATACCGTCCAGTGTCCCAACCCGACGTTATTGGTGATTTTTTGGCCACAGCTTAACCCCTTAACACTGGTGACAATTTCTGTGCTTTCTGACTGGGTGAATTAGATATCGTTTTCATCATCTCCTTTATTAATAGTGTTCGCTTTCATCTGTGGGAACTGGGCCATTCTCCAATGGTAAATACTACGCCGAGGTTACATGAGGTTCTACGGGCTTTAGTGACAAGGAATGAGTCTCCTTGATTACTAGTCAAATGCTCCCTTCAACCGGACTACACCTGGCCATCATCTGAGCTGAGAGGAATTGCGTGTCTGTCAGATGAATAAACATGCCGTGGACTATTGTTGTGTGTGTGTGTGTGTGTGTGTGTGTGTGTGTGTGTGTGTGTGTGTGTGTGTGTGTGTGTGTGTGTGTGTGTGTGTGTGTGTGTGTGTGTGTGTGTGTGTGTGTGTGTGTGTGTGTGTGTGTGTGTGTGTGTGTGTGTGTGTGTGTGTGTGTGTGTGTGTGTGTGTGTGTGTGTGTGTGTGTGTGTGTGTGTGTGTGTGTGTGTGTGTGTGTGTGTGTGTGTGTGTGTGTGTGTGTGTGTGTGTGTGTGTGTGTGTGTGTGTGTGTGTGTGTGTGTGTGTGTGTGTGTGTGTGTGTGTGTGTGTGTGTGTGTGTGTGTGTGTGTGTGTGTGTGTGTGTGTGTGTGTGTGTGTGTGTGTGTGTGTGTGTGTGTGTGTGTGTGTGTGTGTGTGTGTGTGTGTGTGTGTGTGTGTGTGTGTGTGTGTGTGTGTGTGTGTGTGTGTGTGTGTGTGTGTGTGTGTGTGTGTGTGTGTGTGTGTGTGTGTGTGTGTGTGTGTGTGTGTGTGTGTGTGTGTGTGTGTGTGTGTGTGTGTGTGTGTGTGTGTGTGTGTGTGTGTGTGTGTGTGTGTGTGTGTGTGTGTGTGTGTGTGTGTGTGTGTGTGTGTGTGTGTGTGTGTGTGTGTGACCAGACCTGTTGCGCTAGGACGTTTTATCTGATTCTTGCGACCAACTCAACTTATGTTTCTGTTTAGGGGAGACGTGTGATGGTGTAGGCGTTAATCGAGACTCAATCTAACCCCTCCAGTGTGAAAAGTCTCTCCAGAATTAAACGTAACTCTGGAAACACGAATACAACAAAAAATGACGCTCCTGCCACAACGACTGAGGATGCTACAAACTTGATCAAAAGCTTGCAAACTACTCATTAATATCGCATGGCTTACTTACGTTTTTTTCCATCTCGACATAGATTGCATGAACAACCCACAAGAATACAGTAACGGAGTAGAATCAGAAATAAATCGGTAAGGAAAAGGTGTTACTAAGCTTCCTAACCACACCAGAATACCACGTAATACCACCCAAATACCACGCAATACCACCAGAATACCACGCAAGGTGTTAAGGAAGGCTTTGTAACACCTTTTCCTTAGAGATAAATTTCTCATATTATACTTTAACATCATTTCTCCCATTTATATAATTTTAACATCAGCTTGGTTTGTAATAAGTAACATAACAGAATAAATCGCTAAGGAGAAGACGAAACGAAATCACCAGTCTCAAAGTACTATCCTGTGTACTATACTCGACACTATAGTTCGTTTGTTTTCATCTGACAAGGATACGTATTGTCATCCATTTAGAAGCTCCCTGATACCTTCTCCTGAGCGATTTATTTTGCTTCTTTCACCGTCCTGTCCTTCCCCGTTTTCCCTAAGTCATTCTAAAACTGCCGTACTCTGCATATAACGTCCAAAAGGATATAAACCAGCCATACCTGAAAATAAATAGCTAAGGAAGAGGTGCTAGGGAGCCTCCTTAATAGACAAAAATACGGGTCTTTTTTTTTTTTTTTGATGCTTTATGGCCATCGCCCACTTTGAGGGGCATTAGGACAAACAGCAATACAGAACAAGACTGGATACAACATAACACAAATGGCAGGAGACAAGGCGGCTGATCTACGGAGCCAGTTGGTCAGGCAGCATGAAACAGAAGACTCGCAGATCGGAAAAATGTACCGTCTCCCCCCTGACACTCAAGTTTGATGAAGCCCCCTCACCCAGGTCGTCTGCCCGGAGAAGATTGTAGGGGGTCTTGTAGGTCGATTCTCCGAACTGGTAAGACCAGGTGTGGTCACTGGTAATCAGGGACATCGAACCGAACTATAGAGGCCTTGAATGGAAGGCGAGATGGGCCGTCCCCTGCAGCTTAAGGAGGGGACGACTCAACAGCATTCACTTCGGCCGAGGAGTCGGTCGACGCATCCTCAGCCATAGAAGCGGAGTCGGAAGACGAGCTCTGCCCCCCCTCAGTCAGTGGCAATTGCTGGTCATCGCCAGGAGGGTCGAGAGCCGTGTCCGTGGTCGGTCCGGAATCGGGTCGGTGATCGGTGATGGGCAGTTTCGCCGATTTAAAGGAGCGTCAAGCTGCAGCTGCTTCCATGGGGTCTTGTGGGAAGCTGTAGGCTACGGCTGTCCAGCCTTATGTTCTCAACGACAACGGAAGGCTGGACACACGTCACAGGCGAAGCACTCGGGGATGACAAGGCGGGGAAGCCCATTCTCCTCAAAGATCTTGGGGACGAGAATGCACAGCTCCCCCTTGTCACCCACACAAAAAGCCCTCGCCGTCGCCATGCACATCTCGATTATTGTACTAATATCTCCAGGATTCCCAGGAACCCCGGCCCTATGTTCCCTGGCCCAGCGGCGCTGCTGTGCACGAGTGGAACCCTGCACGGCCGCGCCCCCCGACCCAGTAACATCCCTGGCTTCAAGACCCTTAGAGTCCCAAAGATGGCAAACTCCACTGCCTCGGCATCCCCGAGAAATCATTGTAGACGCCGTGGATTTGTGCAACTACAGCTTGGCGGTGGACGAATACAACAGCGCCAGTGTCCTGGTGTTTGATGAACCCGTACCCCTCCCAGCAATTGAACCAAACTGTTCCCTTGATCGGCAACGCAGGCATGGATGGTATATGAAAAGCCCCCCTCAACGGGTCGCAGGCTAGAGCAGGAGAGCAGCTGGAAAGATAAGAGCTCCACGACCGCTGAGCTCAAACTCCTTGATAAACTCCCCTCTCTCGCCTGCTCAAGAATACGAGTCCAAGTGTAGTCAGATTGGAGTGTTGATTGCCTTGGTATCCACCGAGACTCGTGCCTGCCTCACAGCTAAGGGTTATTGAATTTCATGAAGCTTCGACTCAGTAAGTAATTTGTTAGTGCAGTTCACTCAGATTAATAATAATAAAAAAAAAAATGACTCTGCTGTCGATCCACTTCCTAAAACAGATAACGAAACACTGAGCACTGAGTTTCGAAGCCTCGTGATGCGAATTCCGGAACCTAACGTCTTCTCTGTACATAGTGTGAGAGTTCCATAATTATTCGACAAAAAACATGTGTGAGATTCCTTTGCCACAGTTTCTCTACCTTCTATTCCATTCCCAGGTGTGATGAAGCAGGAGACAGACTGAAACCGAAAATAAAAAATTCCAGTGTTGGTGTTTCGACGTTTTATTGACCCGTGTAGTTAGGCAACATATTTTTTTTTCCTCTTTTAAATGACGTATAATTAATCGCGAAATCGCAAAGTGGGATGCAGATACCCAAATTTTTTATGATAATATTTAAAGCACGTGGTGGTAATGGAACGTATTTGGTCTTCATTTGTGTTTGCTGACTGCATTCTGTAATATGGGATGAAGGCTAACCATACCTAATACCCACAGGCGTTCCATAAATTACCTTCAAATAATTAGAGGTTTGCACTCCACTTTGCTATTTAAGGGTTAACCATACGACCTTAAATCTTGCTCCATTTAGGTAAATTAATTGAATTATGGGGAGCCTCTTTACAGTGAAGGGGTTAATGAAAGCTGTATCTAAGCTCTCCAGTTCCAAAAGCCTCTGCCAAACTGAATAAAATCGTCTGAATGTAGAAAAATTGAATACGCCATCAGATTGAAGGGGGTAAATGCCGAGCACCCGTGTCTATTCGAACTTCTCTTGTAGACTGGCAAAGCTTCAAAGATCTCGGCACGTTCAGTTCCTACACTCCTTTTACTTTAATCTGGCCTAAACCTGCCATCTTTCCATACAGAATGCTGAGTTGTAGCAATAGTTTGACACCAGAATACGATGCTAGTCATGGCAAGTGCTGTGGAAAGAATGTGTTGTCTGTTTCTGCCACCGAGCTACGTGAAATAAGCTGCGATGGGACAAAAATCTGTGCCAAGTTAAGGTGAAAAGAGTATAGTCATTTCGCCCCCTCACACATCACTATCAGTCCTTTCGTTACAGGTTACAAGGTCGGTTCGTTACCTAATATTTAAAGGCGTTTTTCAAAATGGAGACATAATTTATCCTCAGCTTTCAACAGAAATATCTAACGTAATCTATCCTCTCCTCCCAAAACTGATACCTAAACTAACCTAACCAAATCGATCCACTCAGCATAAAAACCTAACCTTACTTCACCTCACCACACCGCTCAAACTTAGTTCTTACCCTAACCTCATCTCGTCCCAGCCCATCTCAACTCTAAAATTTAATCTCTAGCCTAACCTAACCTTAAATGTCTGATGTATAGCGAAAAGGCCTGGTACCAAGATGCCCTGCCAACGAAACGACTGGTAGCGAGAGGCAGGAGCGAAGTGTCTCGGGCCGAAATGTCCAAACGGTGAACTGGCTGACCCGCGTAAACATCAGATCTTCGTTCGCTGTAATCCCCTGGTACTACTTCCATCCAGCCATGCATTGGGTTAGATTTTTATTAATGCAAAGTATAGGACATCAAAAGCAAGCAACCCACAATAATTATCCTCTCTAAGAAAAAAGAAGCCAAATTCAAGATCCGTTCATATCGAGATGCCTGGACACACTGCGTTTAAAAGACTGTAGGCCTAGAGGAAAATACAGACAGAAGAAGAAATTTCCAGACAGTTTCAGAGTTAAGCAGAAACGATGGCTCACGGATGTACAGTCGGCAACAGAAATTCGCTTCAAGTATAAAATATAACCCGGTGATCTGTTAACACTATATTATATGTCTTTTAAATACCCACTTATTCAACCCTTTTATTTCAATGATGCACTTTACTGATTTTTTTTTCATACAGTACAACCAGATTCGTAAGCCATCTATCTATCTATCTACCGTATACCCCTACCCCCTAATCCCACAAAGGGTGGCCACAGACAAAACGCCTCCAAGTCGCTCTTTGACACAACATTTGACTGCCATCTCCCCATATCGTAAGCCACATCTTAAGATACACTCGTAGCGACTTTCTACTGGCGACTGTGCTTGGCTCGGGATGTTATATGAACAGAACGACGAAGGAAGGGAGTGTTTTGAAAATATTTCCTTGTCAGTAGGTGTAAGTCGTATTCCTTGTACAAATTTATGTATATTCAAAAAAATAAAGAAGGAAAGCCCATGTGTGTGCTGAATAAGCTAACTAGCAAGAATATTTCTATCTATCTATCTATTGCCAGACGCCTCAATCCCGTTTGGGATGGCCACAAACAAATCGCCTCCACGTCGCCCTGTCCTCCTCCATTTCACTGTCCCGCTCCCAACTCACACCCCCGTCTCTCATATACCTCTCCAGCCCATCCCTCCATCTCATCCTCGGCCTCCCCCTCCCTCTCCCCCCTCCATCTCACTCACATACACTCCTCGTCAGTCTCTCACCCTCCATCCTCTCCACATGGCCAAACCACCTCAGTTGTTCCTCCTAACGCTTCCTATAATATCCACATCTATTTCAACTTTGCATATTCCGTAGAAGTGTGTGTTCACGTTATTATACTATTGTCCTTCTTTCTTGCATTTAAAATATATATATATATATATATATATATATATATATATATATATATATATATATATATATATATATATATATATATATATATATATATATATATATATATATATATATATATATATATATATATATATATATATATATATATATATATATATATATATATATATATATATTATATATATATATATATATATATATATATATATATATATATATATATATATATAATATATATATATATATATATATATATATATATATATATATATATATATATATATATATATATATATATATATATATATAAATTGCATACCCCTTCATCTCTAGGACATCTTTGAGTCCCCCCTCCCCTCTGCTATCACCGTGGGACCAACCAAACTCCATGGATGATAGAAAATGGTGTTGTAATCTGGTTAGTGAAGGGCTGAACTTTTGTGAAACTGCAAATAACAATAATAATAATAATAATAATAGAAATAATAATAATAATAATAGTAATAATAATAAGACGAAGACGAAGAATGATAATAATAATAATAATAATAATAATAAAAAGTGGAGGATCAAAGGCGGCTGTCAGATGAGTGAAGGCGGCCGTCAAAGCATATTTTACATACTTTGCAAATTGGCAGCAAGTCCAATAAAATTCAATAAAAGCGGTACTGAAAAGCCAGGGTGGAGAGATGGCTAAATATAATAATTCAAGCTGTATGACTTTCTTCTGGAAGGTGGGGGCGCTCACCATCCACTCACTCGATGTAGTGCTGCTCTCGGGTGACTGCACTTTCTTCTTTCCTTCTTTCTTTCCTTCTACTTCTGTCTCTCCTTCCTTCATTCTTTCATCTTCCTTCTGTCTATGGGTGACTCTGCACTGAGTGACAAGTCAAATGGTTTCCTGTACACCAGAAAACCTTTTACTACGGTGGGTGGTAACCACATAACCAAACTATGGCGCCTGGTGATTTTGTGGGTAATTAAAGCGCTCCAACCGGATTGAGCCTATGTAGGTTTATATCCAAGGGATGGTTGGTTTATTGCTCACGTAATGCCACTCAGGGATGAGTAAGGCTGGTCACTTCCATCTTAACCAGGACCAATTTGCCTAGCCTCGGGCTCCTACGCTCAAGGGGAAACACAGGATTAGATGACGTATGTGTATGTATGTATTTCTTTGGTTTAGTTCTCCTTCTGTAAATAAAATGTGATTTGTATTAGTCCTCCCCTCCCCTCCCTTCCTCTCTCTCTCTCTCTCTCTCTCTCTCTCTCTCTCTCTCTCTCTCTCTCTCTCTCTCTCTCTCTCTCTCTCTCTCTCTAACTTGCTCATGTTCAGACGTACCTCATCCTTCTTCCCAGTTCCCCCTTGAGATGGTACCCGGCCAATTATTCTCCTTGTCCCCTTGCCTGGAGTTCATCACAGACTTCGTGGTTAAAGAGGGTGAGTATGTGTGTTGTCTGTTTTTCTGGGTAACGAATAGGCTTAGTTTAGAAATTAGGAGACATAATGAGGCATTGTGTTAAGTGGCTGGGGAGAAGAGGGGGAAAGTGAGACTGGAAGGGTGATTGCTCAGGCAGTGATTGTAAAGGAAGTGGAAGCATAAGTGTTGGACAAGACAGATAACAGAAAATAGAATGGTTAAAGGTTGAGACCAGGCCAGATGATAGTGATGCCTTCCAGCCAGTCAAGGAACGGTGCAAGGCTAAGTAATTAACAGTGAAAGGAGTGTACATATTAAGGGTAGATTTCAGGTTCTATCAGATGCAGAATGAACCTTGCCTTATACTTGTTGGATACTCATTAATTAGGAATCAGGAGAAGGAGGTCTGTGAGGAGCGTACAAGAGAAGGTTTTGCTTTCCTGGGTTTAATATACAGGACATGACTGAGAAGCTGATGACTTAGCAACACTTCAGAGGGCATGATTTACGTCCCTGTTGTAGGTTGGTGCTTCGAGAGTATTATCAACTCTTGGAAAAGGATAGTTCGAACAGGAAGTTAGTTCACGTGATGCAGGGCAAGCCGAGAACCATTCAAAGTGTGCATAAAGTGATACGAATGTCATCCTTTTTCAGTTGTATTTCCCTACAAAATTTTCTAGTTATATTCCATGACTGTGGTTGTGTGGTAGGCGTCAGTGGAAACGGTGGACTTGATGTGTGTGTCAGTCCGTCGTCGTGAACCACTATTACACTGCTAGACTAACCATGTCCGCCCTCCTGGCTTTTCTTCAGCCCTGGCTTGGACATCCCTCGAGCCTGAAGGTTAAAGAAACTAGGGATCGCGACAATACGTTTCTGTGACCAAGATATGAAGCCACCTGGTTATATTGGTGCTGGTATGTGAAGCTTGTAAAGAAGGTGGCAAAGAAAATGGGTCAGCATAGGTGTATATTTCACAGGATGGATTACAACAGATAGAAGCCCGAACAAGTGCAGTTAAGAAGCATTTCGGTCAGTGAAAAGAGTGTGTTGAGTGCAGTATTTATGAATGTAATATTTAAACGATATCATAACAATTTTGGGGTTGGTGGAGGATTAGTGCCCCTCCCTGTAAAACAATTAACTCTAAGCCTTGGCCACCCTGTTTGGGATACATGGCGTCTGGCAATGAATGAATAACAATTTTCAGGGAAGCTCTAATAATGTG
The DNA here is from genome assembly GCF_032717465.1 of Coenobita brevimanus. Lineage (NCBI taxonomy): Eukaryota > Metazoa > Arthropoda > Malacostraca > Decapoda > Coenobitidae > Coenobita > Coenobita brevimanus. The sequence continues at coordinate 1,342,926 of NC_137023.1, read as the reverse complement.
CAAGATACTAAAGGACTATAAATATCTGAATCATTTATACAAGTTAGGGCAGCATCTCAGTCCTATAGGAAAATCAATCGAGTATTAAATCTTGGGCATGAAAACTGTGATGGTTGATATGTGTAGAAAATAAAGCGAAAAGCTAGAATTAGAAGTTTAAGTAAGATCACCATTACCTGAAATTACAGAAAGATAAATCAGGAGTAGAAAACAGAGGAGAGACACTGGGCAGCGAAAAGAAATACTCTCCCAAGTCTACAAACAATAAATCAGAGCAGAGATGTCCTATGCGACCTTGGTGTGGGCCCCCATCCAAACAAACACCTATTACCTTGCAGATCCTACAAAGTAATGGCCTATGCATCATCACGGGCTGCACCTAAATACCCCTTATAGCTCCCTCACTCTCTGAAACCAAAGTCCTTCGTATAAAAGAAGTTCTCGACATGAAAGGCACACCATTCTACTCTCCTGCCATTGCTTACACACAACACCTACGTCCTTCCATGACAAAACCACACAACACAGCTTGGCACATAATCACCACGTAAACATTACCAAACACTTCAAAAACAGCCGAACTCCAAACATTCTAACACTAATGAAGAAACACCTGTATATTAATTTCAGTGCAAGGCAAATATAAAACCTTGATCAGAACACTATTTTACAAGCCTCCCGTTCCCCTTCTTACGTCTATCCATCAGTGCATCCTTAAATAATACGGATCCAGTTCACTATAGCTAGGCCTAGATAAACACAAAAACACACACACACACACACACACACACACACACACACACACACACACACACACACACACAGTCATAATCAGTTACCAGCCGAAGTTCGTACTAAAGGAATCACATATGACACGTGCCTTGCGTGTAGAATAAACCCACATAACACACATAATGAAGCACTGCACGGCACATACCTCACCCATACACCAAAACAGTCTAGGAAGCCAATGGAAAGATAAAATGAGGGGAGTTCTTACCTGCGGTCGGTGGGTTTGTTCAGACAGGCGGATTTAGCAGCAGTAAGAACAACTATAACCACGAAATAGCTAGGTTCGTACCGTCTTTTTCACACACATGCTCATCTGGCCGTGTTGCGTCGGGATGTACCTGGTGACGCTACACACCCTTATGGTATTATTCAGCCCACACACACCTTGATTTCCCATGTGCGCTGTTTCATATATCTGAGAAGTTACCGGCTGTACCCAAGTCTAATGATCGTATATTACATTCCGCATTTCAAAGACACAGGCAAATCTAATATTCGTACTTAAAGTGTTTCTAAATATTGCCTAGCTATTCTTCATGGAGATGGTTTGGCCATGTGGAGAGGATGGAGAATGAGAAACTGACGAGGAGAGTGTATGTGAGTGAGGTGGAGGGGGGGGAGAGGGAGGGAAGCCAAGGATGAGATGGAGAGATGGATAGGTGTATGAGAGAGGGGGATGTGAGCTGAGAGCAGGGCAGTGAAATGGCAGGGACGGGGCGACATGGAGGCGATTTGTTTGTGGCCACTCCTTACTGGATTAAGGCGTCTGGTGATAGATAGACAGATAGATATTCTTCTTTTCAGAGACAGTGGCAAACTTTATATCCCTGCATAAACTGTAATCAAATCCTCCATCCATTTCGCATGTCAAAGATACTGGTGAACTTAATATATGAATCTAGGCTATCTATAATTGCCTTCTAGATATTTCTCACTTAAAAGACACTGTCAGCTTAATATTCGCACTTCAGTACTTCCTAATTATTACCTACTCATTCTTCACTTCAGAGACACTGGTTAATAATCGTATCTACGAAATAATTTGTTTATTTCTTATTTAAAAGGACTCGCTGCACACTTGACCTCGTACCAAGTTCCTAAAAATTGCCTATTACTCAATTTTCTGACTTTTCGTGCCATAACAACCTCTAGGCATTCTTTGTTTATCATTTTCTTGTCTCAGTCATCCTCCGACACTCTCACACGCAAACGCACACTCACGCTGTCCCTCACCTCTCACGCATCCTCACACTCGCATTCCTTTCCTCACACCCACTTACACATTGCCTCATACCCTCTCACTCACGCCCAGATCGGTTTGCTATCACACTTATACAGGCTTCCCTAGCGTCTCTCTCTCTCTCTCTCTCTTGCACTATTATTTCACATTTGTTAAGTATCTCACGGACATTTTTCACTCATGCATTTTCAAATATTCACTCATACATTCCTACTTTCATACCCACTCATGCCTTCTCATTTTCCTTCATACTTTCATACATTCTCTCACACTCTCACTTATTTACCCACTCACTCACCAATTCAGTAATCAAATCTCCAATTACCTTATTTTAATGGATGTTATTATGGCTACGAAGGAATGGGAATATTTATTATTATTATCATTATTGTTATTATTATTATTGTTATTATTATTATTATTATTATTATTATTATTATATTGGGGCTAAGATGCGAATGAATGTGTTTGAATGGATGAGTAAATGGGGAGTGTGTCGTCCTGTCTCGGCTACCTCCCTTTCCTCGGGGGAAGCAGCCTAGGTATATAGATAGATAGATTATTATTATTATTATTATTATTATTATTATTATTATTACCTACAAACCCATTGATTTTGAAAGTCGTATCATAAGCTTAAACAGAAAGAACTATAGTCTGTTTACATTAAGCTGGCCTAGATATTCGTCCTTTTTCAGCTTATTTCTCGTGTCTCGGGGACACAGTTAGACAATACTGTGGCTCTACATCCTTTCCATAGCACTTCTTCGTGACTAGCACCACATTCTAGCGTTAGTCTATTGGTACAGCTAAGCATACGTGATAGAGAGGGCAATTGTAGGCCAAGTTAGAGTAAAAAGCGTGTAGTTTAAACGAAAATGGTCACTCAGCGAAGGGAATGGGCACGGTATGGGATCTGAAAATGATCAATGAACGTAATATATGAAGAAAAATAAAAAATACAATACTACTACTACTACTACTACTACTACTACTGTTACTATCTTTGCTGGTAGTAGCAGTAGTAACAATAGTATTAAAAATGGTCTATCTATCTACAGCCTGCCGCCTCAGTCCCGTAATGAGTGGCCACAAACAAATCGCCTCCATGTCGCCTTGTCCCCTGCCATTTCGCTGCCCTCCCCCCAGCTCAGACACCTCTCTCACATATTCCACTCCATCCCTCCATCTAATCCTCGGTCTCCCCTCTCCTCGCCTCCCCTCCACCTCACTCACATACACTCTCCTCGTTAGTCTCTCGCTCTCCATCTTCCCCACATGGCCAAACCACCTTAGTTTATTTCTCCTAACGCTTTCTATCACATCCACATCCACACCACAACCCTAATGATAATAATAAAAATGAAAATAATAATAATAAAAATAATAATAATAATGATAATAACAATGATAAAAATAATAATAATAGTAATAATAATAATAATAATAATAATAATAATAAAATGATAATAATAATAATAATAATAATAATAATAATGATAATAATAATAATAACAGTAAAAATGATGATGATGATGGTGATAATAATAATAATAATAATAAGAAGAAGAACAACAACAACAACAATAATAATAATGATAAAAAAAATAATAATAAACAGCCTTAAGAGTAGCCAAAAACTCACCTCTCTCTCTCTCTCTCTCTCTCTCTCTCTCTCTCTCTCTCTCTCTCTCTCTCTCTCTCACACACACACACACACACACACACACAACGACGAAGGGACTGGTGTCATATGCTCTGCTTGGCTGCACTTGGGTGGAATCTATCACGCTCCCCTTCCGATTAAACCCTCCCCCCAATACCCAAGCCTAGTACACCCAGTAGCCTACCATCATACTGGGTCGGGTAATCAGTGGCTTTGGAGATCATGTAACACCTTTTCCTTAGCGATTCATTTTGTATATTGCACCTCTATATCCACCTGTATATGACTGATGAAGACTATGTTGGTAATTGAGAGAGATAAGTGAAATGGAGGGGCACAGGGCGACATGGAGCCGATTTGTTTGTGGCCACCCCTTACGGGATTAAGGCGTCTGGCAAGAGATAGATAGATAGAAGTAACCTGCAAGAAAATAATATTAATATGCAGATAAATCGCTTAAGTGGTGGTGCAACGATGCTTACAACATCACTTACAAAGCTCCCCATGAGGTGGCTCAATCGGTAGAGAGGTGGCCTGCCGTCCTAACGGACCCGGGTTCAAATCCCACTGGGGCAGGGAACAGATTAAGGATTTGAATATCATAAATATCAGACTTTACTGATCTACCAGTAGACACGCCGACATGTCGTAAAAATACCCCCACTAATACCAATACACCAGTCCTGTATGAGACAGCCCTAGCATGTATTCAATATGGACGGTGGGTGTTAGCGCCGAAGTGGTGACATGTAAAGGTGTACGGTACGTAGGAGGACTTCTGGGCCTTGAAAGCAGGCTGTGAAGCCTATGCCCAGAGTCGGTCAAATAAAAAAAAAAAAAAAAAAAAAAAAAACTAAAACTTCACTGCCAACATCCCACCAACTTGCAAAATGGTTGTTGACCCCAGCACCCAACCACCACACACACCTGTCCAAGTCTACCTGTCTACAATTTTTTCAACATGTACATACAATAAAGATAAAAGCAGCACAAATATCAATCCCAGTAAAGAGCCATACTGGTGGAAACAGAAGTGAACAAAGCTTTCTAAACATTACCAAGGCCTGCCCTAAAAAGCAATATATGACACACACATTAAAAACAGTGAGAAGGCTGACTAACTTCAGGGCAAACAGACCAAGTACTTATAAAAATCAACCTTCCAACTTCCACAAGGCTGTCTTTTCGCCCTTGGATTTTAACCTTTTTCATTCATAATTCACCTCCTACATTAACGGTATTACTTCTCAGTGATGATCTGCTAACAGCTTCACAACGTTCCAATACTCTAAAACATTCCAAAATTCAACAAACAGTAGATCAGCTCCAATACTATATATACTCCCCACAACGCTGGCTTAGACCAAACAGAATGATTCCTTCACCAATCAAATCAGCCATCACCCTCTCCAGTACCATCTTACCCAACTACTTGATCCTTTTAACTACTTCCACTGGAATTCTAGGACTTTCGCTGGATACACACTTAACTTTTTCTCATCACACAAGATATCGTGAACGTGATGACTCGAAAACACTCACAGGCACCATCATTACACGTCAGGGTGAATCTGTGAATTGGTCAACAGACAGTTCATTACACCGACAATCAGTTACGTGACCTAAGCTGGGTTCAGCCTTAACTGCCACAAACATGGAAGAGGTAAAGAAACATAGGCCTATTTAATAATAATAACAAGACGTGCAAAGACAACAAATACGTAGAACTTACATTAATAGAGAAATACCAGTCAAGGATCATATGCTTATCAAGGGACCACAACTCATTACTTCTGCACAAGGTTCTTCCCAACCAAGTGGGTTTTTATAGCATCAAAATCCCGTCACAAAGATATAATAATAATAATAATAATAATAATAATAATAATAAAAACGAACAGTCGTCCAATACTATACAGAGTGCCTCAGTAACATCGCTACTCCATCTAACACTAAACATCACAAACGTGTACATCAACAAGGCTTCCATAGTCATCCAAAACCTCCAGCCAAACTGCATTTTCCATGAACCACCACCTTTTATTCATCTCTTAAAAATTACTCTATACATTGAGGCAAGAGTGCACCTAGCCAGACCATTCTTCCTTGCATCAGTACCATCATAAATACAACTCACAAGCAATCCACTATGCACACACCGCAATGCAGCCTCACATCACGACGCACTCACTCATGCACCATACTATCACAACAAAGACAATCTTTCAGCGTCACTGTCATAAAAGATCTCTGCGTTTCTAGCTAAAGTGGCCGGTTTCCTGCGACACACCGAGTTCACGTCCAGATAAGCCTGGGTTTGGAAAAATAAGCGAGACTGGATTTCAGGAGTCAGATAGGAGGGTCGGATAGATGATCAGGGTGGGATGAACACAAGCAGTCTATTGATTCCGTTTTTACATGATCTTTAATAACTTCATGCAACCAGTCGTTAAGTACATGTAATTTCAGTCGACACATTGAGGTGGTTTGGCCATGTGGAGAGGATGGAGAGTGAGAGACTGACGAGGAGAATGTGAGTGAGGTGGAGGTGGGGGGATAGGGAGGGGGAGGCCGAGGATGACATGGAGGGATGGAGTGGAGAGGTATATGAGAGAGGGGGGTGTGAGCTGGGAGCAGGGCAATGAAATGGAGGGGGACAGGGCGACATGGAGGCGATTTGTTTGTAGCTACCCCTTACGAGATTACGGCGTCTGGCAATAAATAGATAGATATATTTTTTGTTGTGATGCTGTATACATAAAACTTGAAGAAACCTCAAACCCATGAGATGCATCACAAAAAATGACGATACGTGAACGTTTCAAGATATACAAAGTTATATTCTTCTGAATCGTACACTGCGGTCTGCTGGAGTAGCGTTGTAAGCAGCAAAGTAGGCCTAACTCACCCCAGGCCTTACACAATCTACATAACTTTATTGTAAATCTAATACTGTATTCTTTTCGTACGGCTAACTTATTGCCAGAAACCACAACTTTCCCATCTGCCTGCATTTGTACACTGAGTTATTTGGTGAAATGTGATAGTTTTGCATATTAAAATTTAAAAAAACAACTCATACCAATAACTACTAAAAGCAATATGCAAGGAAAAGTCAGGCAAACATTACATTGATATTTTAGTACCATTCAACAAGCCATGCAGCTCCCATACTTTGTGACGACTGATAATTCTACAGAGATATGAGCCACTGAATCCCCCTTAACAGAGAAAACCAATAAATAACCATATTATCGTAATGCTTTATAAGAAGTTACATTTGCAGCATTTGTAGGGTGATATTGATTTAAAAAGTATCACAATTATCTACACGGTGAAGAAGTAGTATAGAAAATCAATATTCCTCTGCAGACTAAGAACTGGATCTACTTTCCTTCGCGGATCAGTATCTCACAGTGCCGTATTACCTCTCAAAATGGCATCTCCTGTACTCCCATCCCCACCACCCATCCACCCTCCGCGCCCACCCGCAGAGACATTCCCCTCCTGTCAAGCCCTACCCCCTACAACAGACTTTCCGCATCCAGAAGTGTTTACATGCATGAGCCAAAGTGAATTAAGCGATGCAGCACAGATTTTTACGTTATATATTAGCATCTTTTTCTACCTACATTCACATCATAACAGATCTTTATTTTATCATCACCTCTTTCTACGGAGGTTGCCCTAGCGTGAGTTTCGTTACAAAAATACAATAAATGTCTATGCTTTTACTAACCCTTTGAATTTGGCGGTCTTTTTGAATGCCTTTTTACTGATTACAGATGATTTATGAAGCGCAGGATCAGTTTCTCGTGTTAGATAGCGTTAGTGATGGCTTTACATAACTCTCAATTCCAAAAGTTTTCCCTAATATAAAAAGGCGTCTGAAAAGGGCAAGAACTAGACGTCATTGTTAGGCATGGGTTAAAATGTCATGGTCCCCCAGGCAGTGCAGTTTTTCTTCTTTCTTTCCTTTCTTTTTTTCTTTGTAACTTGGGTGTGTCTTCTTTTTTTGTAACTTGGGTGTGTAACGCGCCAAGACCTTTTGTTGGGCAGCAGGTCTCCTTTAAGCAGCCTTAGCATCCGCGGGCGGGGATATATCTCATCTTCTCATTCCGGCCCAGTGCGCTCCTCTCCAGCATAAAATACGAGGGGAACGAATTTGTCGCGACATAGGAAGAGCTGTAATTCTTATACACCACCCACCGTATTTATAAAACCTCCTAACCCCAAGTTGTGTGTAAGACTGCTTCAACATTCGCGTCTTCAGACACATTACTGCCGCAGACTTCACTGCAAGATTAAAGTGAATGCAGACGACAAAAAGAAAAAAATATGACAATTGTTCACTGCTACGAAGACTAATCTGCTGTAGAAACTGGTTAAGCTCATTTACACACACACACACACACACACACAGTATATGTATATAGTGCGCACAGAATCTCTCCTAATATCAGGTTGTGTGTAAGATTCCTAGTGTTGTATATCATGTTTTCCTACATTCATACATCTACCAAATTTCACAACTAAACCAGAATGAATATTATTGTGACAAAGAAGAATATCAGTTAACTCTTATGAAGCAGTGGGAGAAATGCCCAGGAGCTGTAAAGTGATCGTAATGGGGGATATGAATGGAAGAGTAGGCACTGATCCTGAGGATGACATAATGGGTTGTTATGGAGTGCCAGGAGAAAATGATAATGGGAAGCAACTAAAGCATATGTGTCAGGAGAGGAGGTTGTGCAGTTGCAACTCTTATGAAGACTTATTATAAATTCTTATTAAAATCTTTTCTAACACCGACCCTATGAATTTTAGTTTCCAAAATTTCAAGAGTCGATTGAAACTGATTACCACCTCATACCGATGACGAAATTTTCAGTTTATTCTTGAAATCTGTCTATCTCTCTATCTATTGCCAGATGCCTTAATCCCTTAAGGGGTGGTCACAAATAAATCGCCTCCATGTCGCCCTGTCCCTCGCTATTTCACCGCCCTGCTCCCAGCTCACACACCCCTCTGTCATATACCTCTCCACTCCATCCCTCCGTCTCCAGACGATTTTACTCAGCTTAGGGATTTTTCGAGCTGGATGGGTTATTTATATCTGGAGAGACATTGCGAACCGTAGTGGTTATATATACAAAATTTATCAACCCAATTACACTCTGTTACCTTTACCTTGGTCTTTTGCCATCCCTCCATCTTAAATTCTGAGTTATATCACTCGAGTAACATTAGAGTATGATGCTAGTCACGAAGACGTTATATGAACAGGCTGGATAGGATGGACTGCCTTTTTTTGCCACTGAGCTACTTGAAAGAAGCAGCAAAACATGAAAATTTGGGCAAAGTTAAAGTGGAGTAATTATAGCAGGAGAGTGCTTTCCTAAACTGACTATAATCTTAACGATCTAAGGAGACAGTGTGTGAAAAGACGTCCCTATTTTGAAGAAATTAAGATATCAACAAGTGTTCACAATTTTCCATTACCCTTGAACTGGAGTACAAGAGGCGGATCCAAGATTATTTTTGAGGTGCTGACCATGGCGTTCCAAAGCACTAAGCGTTCGGTATCCCCTTTCTCTCAACCAACTAAGTAATGTTTGACAGTATTATATTTTCAACTGATCACCTGAGAACAAATAGCTCTAAAAATGAAGGTGAAATTTCGTAAACTATAAATGGACTATCAGTGTATGGGAGAAATAAACATAATAATAGGGAAAGATGCAGTCAGTATATATGAAAAGTGTACTGTTGGATCCTTAAACAAACAAAATCAAGTCAGGACAGCCTCTGATGTGCAGGACTGAGCTGTATGGCAAAGACAAGCCAAACACATCGACTGCCTCAACAGAAGTGGGAAAAGATGGAAAGTAAGGGAGAGGAATACTGCTGGAACCACCATGAGTATAATATAAATCCTATAATGCCTCCCGAGACTGGTATATACACATATTTTAATACACATACTCTGTCTGTCTATCCATCTGTCTATTGCCAGACGCCTTAATCCCGTAAGGGGTAGCCACAAACAAATAGCCTCCATGTCGCCCTTCCCCTCGCCATTTCACTGCCCTCTTCCCAGCTCACACCCCTGTCTCTCATACACCACCCCACTCCATCCCTCCATCTTTGACCTAGAAAATATACAGACCTAGAAAACACATATAACACTATTTCTTCACAATATTCTCCGGCCCTTTCCTACATGAGGTATTTTCCATTCTACCTCTGCCACCCCTGCCACCACTGGGCGATTTTTTCAGCACCGAAGACGCATTTAAAACTGAAGAGGATTGACACACCTTCACCGACTCCTTTCCTGTCAGAGATCCTTTTCTAAAATGAACAAAATCGTCAATTCGTAGATAAACCACAACAAAATTAACGTCACGACAGCGAAGGGAACAACAACGAAGTGCCTTGTTTAATGTGGAATTTGAAAACATAATCTGAACATTTATTCACTGACGGAATCATTTGTAAACCCACTTAGTTCTGTTTTATTTTCCCAGTTTATTTTATCCATTGTATTTATTATACTACACGACATTTTTCAACTGTTTATCGAGTTCTGAATTAAGAATGGGTGATTTGGATTAAACTGACGGTGGTGATTACAAATATGTTTTTACTTTTTCTCTATCATGCACAATTTTTTTTTTTTTAAGTTTAGCATTGAAAGTTTTCCTTCACTACTCAGAACTCAATATGCTCCTATCGCCTGGTTATGCTGGGAAAATTTTTTTAAAATCGAGAAATATTAATTGGGATGTAAAAGTAATACACTGAAACAAAATCAGGTGTATTATTCGACCGTTGTATGTAAATTTTGGTGTGAATACAGGTACACATAGTAAGGTAGTTGATGATTTCTTTCTGTGCTCTACATCGGTTTCCCGTGTCAGCATCCAGCAATAGTCCGCCATCATACCGGCGCCAATTCTACCTTGGTACCTTTATTCCATTACCACACTATCCTGGTGAAAACGTTCATCCTGTTCGTCACTAACATCACCCAAGTTTGTTGAAAAAATAAATAAATAAATAAAAGCGAGATGCGAGAAATAGAAAATGGATTATAAGGGACATTCGGCATCCAAGTTCATGGTACGCAGCCAGGCGCTCTTCAACGATTTCCACGTAATCTTCACTGTGATGGCTGCCCAGAAAACAAGCACAAATTTTTCGTGAGAGACCTCCAAGCCCTAAGTTCGTCTGCCACGAGGGTTGCATCAAACTGTCTTTCGTCAGGCTATGAATTTGTGGGCCAAAGAAAATGCCTTCCTTCAATTTGGCTTCGCCAGTCTTAAGAAAGGCTTTCTTCATGTGTGCGAAGCCTGCGCCTGTCTTATCCAAGGCCTTCGCAAAGTTTTTCATGAAGTCTAACTTGATGTGAAGAGGCGGAAGTACGATATCTTCCGCTTGGACGAGTGGTTCGTTCCGTACGTTGTGTATAGGAACTTTGGGAAGGCCACTCACGCTGGACGTACAGTAGTGCTGCTGCACATCACGGCTGTCCCATAAACACAGGGAGCACAGGCATTTCGTGAAACCTTCTTGTAGTCCAAACAGCATGGCTATCACTTTCAAATTACTGCAGATTTTCCATTGGAATTCGTCGCACTCAGTCAAAACGAGTTTTAGCACGATTCGTACGTTTGCTTCATTTCAGAAGCTAAAACAAGTGGTATACTGGGTAACATGTTCCCATTGTGTAGAACAGCCTTCGTACCTGATTTGCTGGAGTCAGTAAAAAGTCGCCATTCGTCGGGATCATAAATTCTTCCCAAGGCTTCAAATAGACCTGCGATATTGCTACGGTAGCATACTCCTCCGTCTGACTTGAGAAAAATGTTCCTAATTTTGTTGCCGCTTCCTGAATCTCGCCACTTTTGTGTATGGATGCAAGAAGTTCCATTATTGCAATCTCGAAGCGAGTTGTCCTGATGGTTGTTTTGATAAAGTTAGGTCACGTACAAGATCGTTAAGGTTGCCTTGGGTGACTAAATGGGGTACATTACCAGACGGTTGAAATTCAAAGTCAGAATCAGGGGCAACTGCTCCAGACGCCTCTCCATCTTTATTCTCACCTGAAGTCTGGAATACAAGGATTTATGGGAAGCTCCTCCGTGTGATTGACCGGTCTCATTGCCGACAGTAATTTTGGATAAACAATGCTGCTTTTGTTTTTGGAAGAAAATCCCACAAATTTTGTCATAAAAGTGGCTTTTTTTTTTTCATATTATTTTATTTAGCCTTGGGGACATTTTTGGAACTGTAGATGTTTCATATAGCCTTTTATTGGGGAGGTTTGATGCAGCCTGCTATTGGAAAGGCTATAGCTTTCATTCACCTCTTCACTACCAGACGCCTCACCAAAATTCTTAAATTCTCTATAGGTAACAAGACGCAAACATGATGCCCTCGAGCTGAAAGTGTGGAGAATCTAATAAAGCATAAGGCTGTAGGTAACAAAGCTTCTCTGTGTAATAAAACAAAGAGGCTGTAGATAACAAAGCGAGCCTGTGTTAGTCCCAGACCGGCTCCAACACCTCCTAATGAGAGGCCTTGAGTTACCCACACTTTGTCTCAGCATTATTTTTCCCTTGTCTTTTTCTACCGCCGTGAAGTGGGGGTTTTGTCAGGCGTATAAATAACGGTGCGAGACCCTTTTGGAAGTTAGGCTGCTGGTAACGAGTCTTGCCCTTATTTGTACAGGAACTTATCTCACTCTACCTTTCCTCCAACTTCCTCTAAACGCCTCTCTTTTACTTTCCCATATATTTATAGAGCCCCATATAAAACAGCTGGTTACACACTCTAGATTATCAAAAGAACACAAATATAGTTTTATGTTTCCAAGGTACAGATTTCCTGCAAAATTACAGTTCAGAGCACCAGAGTCCTGCAAAATAATATCATAAGATTAAATAAGGGATGTTTTTTCCATGCCAGGGAAGTCTATATTAACTTCCTGTCGTCATATCTTCTGTTTCATTCCATCTTACCCCAGATTTTTATTTCTTTTCTGGCTGAGAGTGAGTCACAAAAGAGAACTAGAGGGGCACTCAGTGGAGAGTATCTCTCAAACAAGGGCAACGTAATTTCCAAACCACTCTTCATAATGGGTTAGGTTTTCTCATCACTGGGTTGCGGTTTGGCAAAAAGCGTTTTCCGAACCCAGAATCTGCAATACGATCCAGGCCAGTCCCAAAGGGTAAATGATTGTTCCCTGGGACATGGGCTATCTACCCACCAAATTTGGTCCAAATCTCTCTTTTAGTTCTGAATAATCCTGCTAACAGAAAAACTAACTAACAAACACTGGTCCCAAAGTTAATCGATTGTTCCCTGGGACATGGGCTATCTACCCACCAATTTGGACCAAATCTCTCTTTTACATTTTGAGTATGTCCTGTAAACAGACAAACAACGTAACAAACAAACAGGGGTGAAAGCACACTCGCCTAGTCGGAGAGTTATTTCAGTCCCCATCAACCCTCTCATGGCCGAGGTAACTCCGGTACTATCTTCCAGGCAATGAGCCAATGTTGGACTACAGTATATTTATCTGACAGTGCTTCATAGAGCCAGAGGGGGATTAGTAAAAGGGTGAACTTTATCCTTGAACTCGTACATCTTCTTGTGTTATTCCCCTGTCGGTCTGAGCTGGCTTCAGGGTTAACTTTTGCCGTGGCCTGGGATCGACTTTTAGATAAATAAAGGAGCCGGAGTCAGTAAAGCAAGAGTGAAAGAAATAATAAAGAAGAGGAATAGGGAAGCGGGGAATGACTTGGCTTGGAGTAATAGGAGACTGATAAGGATGATATGCGTCCTATTACGATTTTTTATTGCACTGGAAGCTTCAAAGTGCCCCTCTCACAATAATTTACTTCCTCCTGCATGCATCAGTACTGTACAGAAGGATGGTTACGACGCACTGTGCAGAATAAACCGCTGAGAAGGAGGAGGTACGAAATCTCTCGAGGCCTTCTAGAACCACGGTGCTCATGCCGCCCATCAGAGGGCTCAATATCAGGCTCATGTGAGGATTATTGAGCAAAAGGCATGCGATCAAGACGAAGGCCGTAGAAGGGACACATGCATTGGTTTGATTGTCGTAAAGCATAATTTCGCAACACTAATAGTACCATGATGTTTATAAAAATGGTATGCACATTTCGAAATACATCCAGTGAGCTATCAAAATGGAAATGAATATGATAATGAAAACTGCCTAGTCCCGGGCTCCTACGTTCCTCATGGGGTAACGTGGGATTGGATGATGGATGGATGGATGAAATATTTCTTTGTATTCAGTTATTATTATTATTATTATTATTATTATTATTATTATTATTATTATTATTATATTATTATTATTAGCAGTAGTAGTAGTAACAGCAGCAGTAGTAGTGGTGGTGGTAGTAGTAGTAGTAGTACTAGTAGTAGTAGCAGCAGTAGTAGTAGTAGCAGCAGTAGTAGTAGTAGCAGAAGGGAGGCTTTATTTGCATACACGATGAAGTACGCGACCTCACTGCGAAAATGCTACGGGAAATATGCCATGATGTCACCCTAGAGCCAGCTCTGCTACCCCTAGACGGCGAGCACTTCATCAACAGAACAGCAAATGCAATAAATGATGCCAGAGTGGACGTCAGTGCTCGAGGTTTCTGGACACGTGAGCAGAGGACTTTCTTCGACATTAGGATATTTGATCCTATGGCAGCATGTCATAGCTAACTGTCTCTCGAAGCTGCACACAAAAGGAATGAACAAGAGAAAATACAGAAACTATCAAGAAACGATCCTTCGTGTGGACCACGGTAGATTCACTGCCCTCGTGTTCACAGCATCAGGTGGCATGGGTGTAGAGGCGGTGAAATTCTACTCCAGACTGGTAGAGGTTCGTTCTGAGAAGCGTCAACCCCTGAGTTCTGTTACGGCCTGGATGAGATGTCCACTGTCATTCTCCCTCGTGAGGTCTCACTCTTATGCCTCCACACGTGCCCTCGAACATGTGTTGACAACATAACTGGCAACATGTTTGGATACATGTGTGCAGCAGTACTTGGACAGACGTATGCAAACATGTTACAGTGCAGCTTCGAGCTTACTGGCAGCAGAGGTGATGAAATAAGTGTGTCCATTGGAGGCAGCTGAGACTTCATCATGTTGTTGCCAACATGGTCTGGACGTCGCTGCTTCCAACATGTTTGCAGCTTGTTCTTTATTATGTTGTTTACATGCCTAAATGGCTCGCTTGGTAAGCTGCTGTACTCACGCGGTTGCAAGCGCTGGTTCGAATCCTCGCAATATTTAATTTATTTTGCCAACGGCCATACCACGTTGAGTACACCGCTTCCTGTCCGATCAGCGAAGTTAAGCAACGTTGGGTCTGGTCAGTACTTGGATGGGTGACCGCCTGGGAACACCAGATGCTGTTGGCATCCCTACGTGTCAAGTGGGGTTGGTGGAGGATTAGTGCCCCTCCCTGTAAAACAATTAACTCTAAGCCCTTGACCACCCCGTCTGGGATACATGGCGTCTGGCAATGAATGAATGAATGAACATGTTGCCAGCACTTGTTCTGACACACGTGTGGACGCGCACTATGGGGCACAAGATCATCAGCCTTCAGGCCTGTCGTTCTGGCGGGTATGAATTACGAAGCTACTGTGGTCGAGAGTCGCATAGACCAGCGACTCCAGTACATTGTCTTTATTAACACTTTAATGTTAATGAATAAAAATCAAGTAATAAAAGTAGCAGTAGATGGTTGGTAACCACAGCCCTTGGCGTGCTTGGGGCCAACGGATTGTAATATGAGGGTTACTGTTTACCTTCACATTATAATTCCAAATGGTGAACTGTATTAGCAGGGTTAGTTTTGATCTTCACAACATAATTCCCAATGAATTAAGGTGATTGAAAAAAAAAACAGTAGTAGTAGTTATAGTAGCAGTAGTAGCAGTAGCAGTAGTAATAATAGTAACAGTAGTACAGACGCTGAAGAGCAGGGCAGCAACTTACTTTGTCACTGATTACGAGTATGTACTCGTATGAATATAATGGTTTGAACTGTAAGTGACAAAGACGTTGTGTACGAGTATTCTTGGATATAGAGATAGATAGACAGATAGATATATATACACTTGTGGTTACATATTGGGTGTTACAGGCTTCAGTAGACATGCATGGTTGGATGGCCGCCCATAACCGGGCCAGGGCAATCACCTCAGCCACACCACACCACTGCCTCTGGTTCCCCTGTCAGTGCCTTTGATGCCAGCACCAATATGGGCGGCAGTAACATCAAACACCCACCACGGCAGGCCGGTGTATGCCGTTTAGACATGTTTGCCGACCCGATGCCCACACTGGAGACATATGGCTGCTGAGGAGAGCTGGCCCTGTCTTCTCTAGCTGGCCTGGTCCTCATCTCGACACCGACATGATCTTTGAGTATTACAGCTCATTCTCAAGATAAATCCTCTCGAACGCCGCCCTTCTCTAGTATTGGTCATCAGTTCTTTATATCTGCACACTTATGAGCTGGTTTCTGCCCACCTTTTATTCCCACCAGCGGCTCGAGAGTAGACCTGTTGCCTAGAGGTATAGAGGTGATCCGAAGCTAGGGAGGGACGCCTTAAAGTGGTGGCACTGATATAACCATGCGATTCCATTGACATACAAACGTCCCTCAACTACTTCCCGCTCCCCCAAAATGAGGCTGGTGGACTGCAGATGGTCAGTTTAAGCCTGCAATCCACTGAGTTCACGTTTCTAAAGAACCTACGGCTTCATCAACAACAGCAACAAGAACAACTACTACTACTACTACTACCAATAATAATAATAATAATAATAATAATAATAATGTTACTCGCACAGTGTTGAAAAGCTTCATATCACCAACAGCAAGTCTTCTTTCTGTGTAAAACCCTGACAGTGACTTCCTTCCAACTGGGGATAATGGAAGTGATTGAGCATAAACCCTGGCCCAATGTAGTACTGAACGTCTTATTCTACCTCCTCACGTCTACCTTCCGTTCCTTCGCGTACCTTCCCACCTACCTTCCCGCACCTGCCTCTTCACCCCTTATCCCTACTCATACCTACCTCATCACTCCACTATCCCTACCCTCTTCCCTGCACTCTCTCAACCCCACTTCACCATCAACTTCACCACTCAGCAACCAATCCATCCACCTTGCAACCAGTCACTGTTAAACCCTGGAATCCTATACGGGATCTTTATATCATTCATGCTTTTCTGGGTGATTTTACAAGACGAAGGAAAGATATTTGTCAGGGAGTTATTTTAGGCTATAATCTAACTCCTCGAGGTCAAAGGATATCCCAAGCTGAATAAAACTAACTGAAAATGACAAGAATAAGACAAGAAACACTTTACTGGACTTTAGGGGCTGACTTTACGTGTTGCACAGGTGGGGTGAGAAAGAGAATCCCACCTGAGTTGCACCTGCCTTTCACTCCGTCAAATCTAGACTCACACATTCGTACGATCAATTCCCCGTCATAACTAAGATATATTTTTACAGAAAGAGCTAGAGAGAGGACGATTTGGACCCCCTTTTTCCTGATCTTTCCGCAAAAAAAAGGTAAAGCCCGCAGTTATTTCCGTCTCGTAACTAAGATTTATTTCTGAAGTTAGGATAGGAGACAGGGAGATATGACAGCCTCCTTCTCCTTCCTGCAAATTAAACCTGAGTTACGACTATTCCCTGATAGTACCCTCCAGAGATGATAAAAACCATCCTTCTTCTACAGAATACATAAACGAGACTTAGGCAGCAGGAGTAATAGCTCTCGATGACGTGAGGGCGATATTCAGTAAGTTCCAATCTCTAACCAGAACATGATCGGTAAGTCGTCGTTAAGGCCAGATCCGCAGTAGCACTTCTGGGTGAACAGGGGATAAGAAGGGAAGCAAACTTTGTCCCACAGCCTGACCGGTCGGAAAATGAAAATCGTGTCCATCCGTTTCTGAGCTGAATGTACAGTCGAGATTAAAAGTCTTGTTGCCCTTCTTGCTTCTCTCCACGGGTTTTGAAGATCTATATGGTGAATCAGCCGCAGCCAACACTGATTCCTTTCTTTGGCCATACATCAGTGTCATCAGTGTCTGTTGTTGCGGATTCGCCACGCATAGTTTCAGGGTCCGTGGAGAGAAATGCATGAGAGGGGACAGTACTTTTGGTGCTGGCTCTACTAACCCAACCCATGTATCACCGGCTCCTCTGTCCTTCCCCTTCACCCTCCTCTGTCCTTCCCCCCTCTTCCTCACTCCTCCTCCCCCTCTCCCACACCCACACACACACACACCCACACACACACACACACACACACACACACACACACACACACACACACACACACACACATACACACACACACACATGACGAAATACATAGTTCACGCATGTTGACCAAGTTCGAGCAGATTCCGAAGCACCGGAGCTCATCTCGAGACAAAGATTCGTCGGCGTGAGACCAAAGGGAAACAAGAAAGCATTGAAACCCTTGAAAACACATCTGGTTAGAGAACACTTTGTACTTTGTTATTCAGTGTAGAACATAACATTTAGGGATATGGTTGTGGACAATGAAAAGAGAAGCGGGAGGGGAGTGTTGGTGGGACCTGAAGGAGATGGCAAGAGACAAATATTGGTGGAGGGAGTTCATCGAGGCCCTATGCATCCCGTGGGGTGCCACAGGAAATGAATGATTGATTGACTGATAGATTGATTGATTGATTGATATGGTTTTTAATACACGGCCTCGTACCTTCTGCCACTGTTATGATGATTAAAATATTGATCATCTGTCTTTTGTTCAGCATTGTGTATGGATGTGAGCACTTTTGAGGGAGGGAGGCAGTGTGTGTGTGTGTGTGTGTGTGTGTGTGTGTGTGTGTGTGTGTGTGTGTGTGTGTGTGTGTGTGTGTGTTTCTCTAGTTACCTGGCTGTATCTACCCAATTAACAGAACACAGGATATGAGGCAGGTCTGTGTTGTCCCGTCTCGATATCTACATTTATCCAGTCTATTCTGAGAGAGAGAGAGAGAGAGAGAGAGAGAGAGAGATTTTAAAAGCAGTACGAATTACCTTTTATTGTTCAGTGTAATCAAGAGAGGCTTTCCCATAACCAATAAAAAATAGCATCATAAACCTTTCAACGTAATGAATACCATTTTTTTATTAATTCCGACACGCCACCTGAAATTATTAACTCAGAGAACTCATGTTTTAAAAAGCTCTACCGATAATTACACGATGACGCCTCTGTCCATCGCCATAAATACAAGTCCCGAGAACAAGTGTAAGGGTAACAGCTCTTGTCGACACTGGATTACTGTATATTGCTGGAAGACCGATAAAAAAAAGAGATTATTGCTTTTATAAATCTACGTGACGCTTTTTCAGTTTATACCTTTCTATTTTTTATTTAGTTCAGGACAACATTTTATTTCATCAGTTCAGGAAAAGGTTTTACTGAGGATATATTTACCATTCCCCCTCCGGGTCAAGAAATTTGTCCAGAGATTAATAAAATTGCCAGGAGATTGGAAGAATCAATAAAGTCTCTGGATTCAGTGTCTTAATCTATCACAGTAAGTCTTTAAAAAAAACTGCTAATATTACGCCATCCTTCCACGGCTAGACAATCATCTACTTATGAGTAGGAAAAGTGATATTGTTCATTGAAATGCTGAGCTCATGTTGGGTTTTATACTTCCTGGAATGTAGGATGCAGCA
This sequence comes from Coenobita brevimanus, assembly GCF_032717465.1. Classification (NCBI taxonomy): domain Eukaryota; kingdom Metazoa; phylum Arthropoda; class Malacostraca; order Decapoda; family Coenobitidae; genus Coenobita; species Coenobita brevimanus. The sequence continues at coordinate 1,323,428 of NC_137023.1, read as the reverse complement.
GTACAGATTTCTGGAGCTGGTGGATACTAACAAGGCATATGAGTCTGATGGGGTCCCTCCTGTTGTCCTCATGAGCTGTGCTTCTGTGCTTACACCCAGCCTAGGTAAACTTTTTCGCCTTTGCCTATCGACTTGTACCTTTACTTCTTGCTGGAAGTTTGCTCTCAATCAGCATGTCTTATAGAAAAGCGACCATTCCCAGCCTTTAGCTATCGCCCAATTGCTTTAACATCCTGTAATTCTAATTTTTTTTTTTTATCTGTTCATAACAAAAAAAAAAAAAATAATAAAACCTTTCCTATCATAATCTTCTTTCCGATCAGTATAGGTTCCTCCAGGGACGCTTCACTGGCGATCTTCTCACCTACCTTTCAGACTCCTGGTCATCCTCCTTTCGGGACTTGACGAAAGTTTTGCCATTGCACTTGACATCTCAAAGGCTTTCGATCGAGTCTGGCATAAATCTTTAATTTCCAAACTGCCCTCTTACATTTTCTGTCCTTCTGTCTGTGCCTTCATCCCTAACGTCCTTTCTGGTCGTTCTATAGATGCTGTTGTAGACGGCCACCGTTTTTCTGCTAGAGATATCAGTAGTGGTGTATCTCTGGGTTCTGTTCTATCACCAACTCTTCCTTCTATTCATCAGTGACATGCAAAGCTGTATATCTAACACAGTCCACGCATACCCTGATGACTCCATTCGCTTCTAGCAGTGTCCATTGCTGCAGTTACTTCAACAAACAATGACTGAGGCTATGGAACACTTAATATCTGTTTTGACTCATATCTCTAATTGAGGGAAAAGTAATCGTGTTGATTTTAATGCTTCAAAAACTCAGTTCTTACATTTTTCGACACATAAAATCTTTCACGGGAGAATCCATTAATTTTTAACAATATCCAACTCAATATTGCATCATCTTTGAATATGCCTCAGGTTTCATTCTCTCGGGATTTATCTTTTAAAGATCATATTACCCCTCTTGTAAAATTTGTTTCCAAGATATTAGGTGTGCTAAGCTGGCCCAGTGCCTTTTTTACGTTTCCACAGTTGTTGGCTTTACACACGGGTTTTAGTCACCCCTGTGTATAGTACATCTTTCATGTGTTGGGAGGCTCCCCAAATACAGCTTTTCTCAACAAGGTGGAATCAAAGGCTTTTCGTCTCATTAACTCTCCTATTGGCACCCTTCAAATTCTCTCTCTTCACCGCATTGTTGCATCTTTATCCCTTTTCTATCGCCGCTTCAATGGTCACTGCTCCTCTGAACTGTTTGCATCCCTCCACCACTACTGCGGGTGCGTAGCACCCGTCTAGCAGCAAACTCTCATCCCTTTTTCCGTCCAACTCTCTAATGTGCAAGAGTTAACCTTTACTCTCAGTCCTTCATATATGTAACAAGTCAACTCTGAAACTGCCTTCCTCTGTCTGTGTTTGTACTGCCAATGACCTCCAGTCTTTTAAACGCAGTGTGTCCAGGCATCGCTAAATAAACGGATCTTGAATCTGGCTCTCCGTTATTTTGTTTTATTTTTTCTCAGAAAGAACATTCTTGCTTGCTTCCTGCATTTTGTTCCTTCGTCCTTGTATTGAAAAAGAGGCCTTTGGTTCCTTCTTCCTTGCATTAAAAAAAAATCACACGTTATATGACGCTACGCAGGAAATGTTAGAATAGAGAACCGAATGACTGCAGATGAGGATTCCATGTAAAAGGACCTGCATTATTCAGCTTTGACCACCACATACAGAGGGTTTTAAAAAATAATCAGCAAAATTATGGTTTGATGAGAGAAATAGAGAAGAGTACCCAGCATCCCAAAGTAAATATGATCTTCTGAAGGCAGTTAAATACAGAGTGACTTGGAGGCGTTTTGTCTGCGGCCACCCTTTGCGAGATTAGGGCGTCGGGCTATAGATAGATAGATAGTTAAATACAGTTCTCATACCACACTCCTAGTCACTAAAGATTTGAAAAGTTAGACATACAATAAGTGTTTTTTGTATTCAGAATTTACTTCAAACAATTATAGAAAACGACATCATTTCCTCCAGTAGTTTATCAAAGAATACTATGCAGATTACGGTACTTTAATGGTATATTGTGCACGGACGAAGCATCTGAACAAGGACAAGTACGAGTATATTCAGAGCCCATATCGTGCCAACATGAGAAAAAGTCGTAGGCAGACAGATCACTGAAAATTCAAGACTGCTACTTTTGAGACATTTCTGCTACTTTCTGGACGGATTTCTGCGACAACAAGCGCCCGAAAGCCCGACAACGCTGATACTGTAAAGGATCTCTATGCAGACTGTTTCAGGGTTTTATGAGTGGTGTGACAGTGAGGTGTGAATGGAGATGAATATCGTGGCAAGGTGATGCTACATGAGAAAGGTGGTAACTCAGAGTGTGATGCCGTGGAGAATGAAGCAAGATACAGTCCTTGCTGATAGAAAGGCTTACATACTTTGGTGCAGAAGCGAGAGAAAAATATGAAAAATGAATGAAGAGTAGAGTTGGTCAAGGAAGAAGGGTGGAAAATACAACGAGTGCCTTATTGTTTTAATTTTTGTTTCAGGCTCATCTAGACGTGGACCCACTAGACTACAGGATACCAGCCACTTCAGCCGGGCGCTCCCAGATATCTTTTGCTAAGGTTCCATTGAAGGATCGACTGTTTTGTGAAAGCGAGCTCCACGAGATGAATAAGGGTTCTCTGGTGCCAGTGGCTGAATTACAGTGAGGTCATAGAACTGTTGGTGAGTAATATTTCCACTGGTACTGAAGCAGAGAAGAATTAGCCTCTCTGAGAAGGGCAGTTCCTGTGGGATGAACGATTGATTGAGGTTTTTAAAGGATGTTGTCTTGCTGGTGCGTAGATACGGAATGAGGGTGGAGAACAGAGTCTACAGGAGAACTGAATATAAGTGTAATATTGTTCACAGTAACTTATGTGTGTTATATGCTGAACATAAAGATTGACAAAATGCAGAGTACGAACGTAGACTGACTGGAGGGCAAGAGAGAGAGCATGTTTAGCCTGTATGGTCATGTACAGAGAGGCTATGTAGAGGGTCGTAAAATAGCTTTTGCAAGTGAGGTTGAAAGTGGGTGGCGACAAGGAACGCTGGGAGGTATGTCTGTCCAACTACAGTATTTGTCTGTCTGTACCTCAACACATTAACCCTTTCTTGTGGTCTCCAGACGATTTCTTCAGCTTTGAGATACTTTTCGAACTAGAGACGTAAAATATAACTTTCATTTACCTCTTTTTTTAATTAGATGCCTCCCCAAATCTGAATTTTATTGTCCATATGTAGCAAGAGTAAAATGATAAAATGTCTTGCCTAACTAAACGAGTGAATTTCGGAGGGGGTGACCAAAAATAATCGCCTCCATGTCACCCTGTCCTTCACCATCAAGCTGCTCTACCTCCAGGTCACATTCAGTCCTCCTCGTCACCCACCTCATCCTACCTCCTCCTCCACGTCTCCCACTTATCTCTCTTTCACTCTCCTAGTCAATGTCTCACTCTCCCCTCTCTCCACATGACCATACCATCTCTAGGCACTTCTATGAGGCTGAAAGTACGTGTGAAGAAACGACGAAAGTTGAACAGAGAACAGAGCTGACAATGAATGAAAGGGAATGCAGAATTAAGCATGCCTTCAGGGGCGCATGCCAGAGTTTGCATTCCTTTTACCTTGTTAGTCGACGTAATTAGTTTCCCCGACAGGTGTTTGTGAAGAGCAGGTGTTAAAAAAATGCACGAATCACTTTTGCTTAGGATGAAGGAAGCAAGATATAGAAGGCTTGGTTAATTGTTACTTGTGTGAGCCATTTTAACGTACACTGTATTGGTGTTTGCTATACTCCTTTCACCTTATCTTGGCCCAGATTTTCGTCCTCTGCAGATAATTTCACGTAGCTCTTTGGCAGAATGAGACAGTACTTTGGCTCTACATCCTTGCCAAAGCACTTCTTCATGACTAGGATTGTATTCTAGTGTTACTCTCCTGCTAAAACTCAATATCCAAGATGGAGGGATGGTAAATTTAGGCAAACAGAGTGAAAAGAGTAGAGTCTGTGATTTTCTCTTCCTTGTTTCATGACCCTACCCTCACCGATGTTCAGTGAAAAATAGGGATATGATGATGATGATGATGATGATGATGATGAATGACAATGATGATAATGATGATGATAACTGACAATGATGATGATGATGCTGAATGACAACGATGGGTGATGACTGGTGGCTGATGACTGATGATGATGATGATGATGAAGATGATGGCAGGAAAAAATAATGCTACAATCTACACAAAACGGAGTAAAAAAAAAAACTGATGGAAAAATGTAGTCCCCTCCTCCCCCCCTCAAAAAAAAATATATATATCCTAGTAAGTGATAAAGATCCCAGAATATTAAAATAAAGTATTGTCCGGAAAGAAGTATATTTTTCTTTTCCTTCCTCCTTCCCTAGCCTCGAGCCTCGACTCTCCCCCACACCCTCCTCCTCCGACCAAGTTGAAGCCGATTATTAAAGGTTTTGTACTGTTATTTCTCTGGATAAGTCTCCGTAATATCATATCGCTGGCATTCTTATCTTTGCTGGCTAATCGTGCGCTAGAGACTAAGAATAAGTTGTTCTGTTGATTTCGTGTTTCCATTCAGTACTCCTCATGCTGTAATTTCATTCTTTCCTGCACTGCCCATATGTTTAGAATGATTTTTACGTTTGCCTTATATCTAACACACACACACACACACACACACACACACACACACACACAAGGGGGATCATCAACACAGCTACATCATGAATTCAAACACACTCTCACACTCTCTCTCTCTCTCTCTCTCTCTCTCTCTCTCTCTCTCTCTCTCTCTCACACACACACACACACACACACACACACACACACACACACACACACTTTGATTTTCTACTGATATCTCGGAAAGCGTCATATATCTCCTCGAAAAATCAGCTTCTCATAGGCTGATTGCGAGGAACTGACTAAATGTGTGTGTGTGTGTGTGTGTGTGTGTGTGTGTGTGTGTGTGTGTGTGTGTGTGTGTGTGTGTGTGTATAGGAAGGGAGGGAATTAAAATACATTGCATCTCTTCAGTCCTGGCCTCTCACTGACTCCCCACGGTCGCTCTCTCCTCGCTGCAATGCTTCATCACTATCCCTTTACCCTCACCACTCCACTGGCTACTTCTCTTCTTAACTCTCCCTCTAGATGACCCGTAAAGGTGGGCATGCAGCACCCACTTGTAAACAAACACAAACCCCTTTTCTCTCAAGCTTCTGAATCCAATAGTTTACCTGTATTCGTTAGGCCTTTTTACACACAAATGGTCAGATTTTTTTTTTTATGCTAGGAACAAGGAACCAAAAGCCAGGAGCCCGCAAACTGTTCCCTCCAAGAAAAAAACAAAAACAATACAACAGAGAGCCAAATTCAAGATCCGTTCATTTCGAGATGCCTGGACACACTGCATTTGAAAGACTGGAGATCATAGGAAGCAGGAAATACAGACAGAGGGAGACAGTTCCAGAGCTGACCTGTTGCATAAATGAAGGACTGGGAGTAACGGTTAACTCTTGCATTAGAGAGTTGGACAGAAAAGGGATGAGAGTTTGTTGCTAGACGGGTAGAGGTGGAGGGATGCAAGCAGACAGTTCAGAGCAGTGACCATTGAAGTAGCGACAGAAAAGAGACGCAGCAGACTTCCTCCTCTTTTCACTGCCCACAACCTCATGCCTTTCAGATTTTGGTAATGCTTTCTTTTGGATGATTTTGGCTTACTGTAACCCTTGAACCATTCTTGTGTTTACGTACGATCCAAGACACAACTATCTTCCCAGTTCCGTCCAAAGAAATTTTACAGCTGGCGAAATACAGTGGCATCCCTAGCTCCTCTAGTGTGTGTTTCAAGTGGCTCGATTTTTCCGCTATTTATTTGTCAGACATGAAGGCGATTTGTTTGTGGCCACCCCTTACAGGATTAAGGCGTCTGGCAGTAGTTAGATAGATAGACTTTTGGAAGATGGATGTGTCTCAAACTGTACAGAGAAGTCTACCGTAGCCAATAGTGATTTTCCTAGGGTAGCCATTCTTCCATTTCTGTCTTATCTATTACTCTAACCAGCCTAACGTAACAAATTAATTAAATGACTAGGAGAAACACATTGAGGTGGTTTGGCCATGTAGAGAGGATGGAGAGTGAGAGACTGACGAGGAGAGTGAGTGTGAGTGAGGTGGAATGGGGGAGAGGGAAGAGGAGGCCAAGGATGAGATGGAGGGATGGAGTGGAGAGGTATATGAGAGAAAGGGGAGGGTGAGCTGGGAGCAGGGCAATGAAATGGTGGAGGACAGGGCGACATGGAGGCGATTTGCTTGTGGCCACCCCTTACGGAATTAAGGCGTCTGGCAATAGATAGATAGATAGACAGACTAGACATTAACCTAACCTCAGAGAATAAACCTCACCTAATCTAGAGTTTATTAGATAAGAAAGAGTCCAAAATGGTACACAGAACGGAAATAAGCCTCCGAGTCGCCTAGCCTTTGTGCTCCTGGCCTTTGGTTCCTTCTTCCTTGCAAAAAAAAAAAGATAGCTGAAAATTACTATTATTTCTGATAACACTATGTACTACAGTGTTACATAATCTCCTGAAGGAATTACTATTATGATCACTTAGTCTGAGTATTTGAAGACACTCAGTTCCTCCTCTCAATATTCAGCCGTACCTCACTTTTTTTTTTTTTAAGCGAGGAAGAAGGAACCAAAGGCCACGAGCCCGCAATTATTGTTCCTTCCAAGAGAAAAACAAAATACAAGAGAGAGCCAAATTCAAGATCCGATCATTTCACTCGACAGTAGTGCGGGAGAACAGACCTAGATGACGAGATTCGGATCAGAGAGCAATGCACTGTCTGTCCTTTCATGTCTAAGCAGGCATGATACAGGTTTACGATGAGGGTTCTGGGCTGGCGCTGTGTACTATTACCTGCGTTTAGGGGAATACGATATATGAAACTGTTACCTCACAACCTTCTAGATATACTGTATGTCAGGGCTAGTAAACTACATTTTTACCTCAGTCCAGAAATGATATCCTTTAACCCTTGACTGACCTATGATGATCCAAATGTCTTCTATTTTGGAAAGTAGGCTCATATTGATCGTCTTTTTATATTACAAGCACAATTTACAGGTAGAGAATTTATTTTTATATATTTTTGAGACGTTTTCAAATTGGGAACGTTGTCATATCATATTTCAAATGTTACCCCCAAAGGAATATCGAATCAGTCTTCGTCCTATTTCAATTTATTTGCATACGCAGGGTTGGAACGGATCTATGCCGTCGTGAAAAGAGACTAAATATTTTAACAACAAATAACTCAAGAACGAAAATACCTAGAATGGTAAAAAATGGTGAAAAGTAAAAAAGCAATTGAGGTATTAGGGCTGATAAAATATAATTATTTAAATATACATGATTAAGTAAACACCAATGAAAGTATTTTTGCACGCAGGGTAAAAAAGCATCAATAAACAGATTTTGTATTAGTATTTATTTTAATGTCCTCAAAATGGGATCGTTGGCGTTTAAAAAGTTAACTATTTAATCTAGTAATAAAACAAGATAATCAGTAATTCATGAGAGAATCACCTGAGCATCCTTGGTTAAAGCGAGAATGGACGAGAATTACAACCTGCCATAAGAGGGTTTTGGCCATGTGAAGAGGATGGAGAGTGAGAGACTGACGAGGAGAGTGTATGTGAGTGAGGTGGAGGGGGAGAGAGGGAGGGGGAGGCAAGGATGAGATGGAGGGATGGAGCGGAGAGGTATATGAGAGAGGGGCAGTGAAATGGCGGGGGACAGGGAGACATGGAGGCGATTTGTTTATGGCCACCCCGTATGGGATTAAGGCGTCTGGCAATAGATAGACAGAACATAAGAGGGTCAACCTAATTATTCGTGACAAAGTGTATACGAGACAGAAAAGGCATCAACGTGCTGAATAGATAAATGCCATGTTCTCCTCTCAGTCTCTTGTTGAAGTGATGCCAGATTATAATATCCATTTTCAAGGACGTGCATGAGTTTTAATAGGCCTGATGTTTCTAAACTGTGGATGGAGTCTATTACGAGTTGATGATTACTGATTATTCCTCATCATAATTATCCCTCTCATCATGTCTCCTATGAGGGCATGAAGAGTCTAAAGCTAAGAGCACGAATGCATGAAAAGTAAGAGAGCTTCCAACACAGTACCAGTGAAATGCCACACACACTTAATGGCTCAACTTCTAAACCCTCGAAATTACCAGCCCCACATCAAGCACAAATCATGCACATACTTTTGTTAGCGCCTATAGGTTCCTATGACTGAGTTCAGCTTAATTTCTCTGATCTTGGTTGGAATAGAAGAGTGAAGCCCAGACCAGTAGAGAAATAATGGTACTAATACTAACAAATTGTTCATGTACTCACTCTCAGCCTAATAAAGTCCTCCATAGGTAACTGGAATGGAATGCTAAAGTTACCCCGACCATGAAGCGTGTAATCTGCTACCCCAGCGTTCGTGAAATCGAGGCCATTCGTGTTGATGCTCAGCTGTGGTTGGTGGAAACGTTGGGTGGGAAAGGGACACAGGCTAGATCTTGTATCCTTCATTTTATACAACGTTTAGGGCTACACAAAACTCATCCCCAAAACTCTCTGCGGTTCTGGATAACCCGAACGTTAGAGAAAAGAATTTAAGCTCCATCTAGTCTCTCTTTCCCTCCCAACATTTCCACAAGAGGCCATTCAGTTGACAGCTAGGTATAGAAAGGGATGCAGCCTTTGTCATGTGCATCACTAGACATCCTTCTCTCATCCATTTCTTTCCTTCGTCATTTCCTACCTCAGCGATTGTACTTTCCTTTCCTTTACCCTCACGTCCTGTACTCATCCATCTTCAGTGCTTTCCACGCCTCCACCAATTATCAACTTAAGTACATAGACCCTTCCCACAGCCTTGTTCACAGTCGTTCCCTCTACAACACCAAACGAGTACTAACATCTCACTTAGAACTTTACGCATTTTTTAACAGACCCATATCCAAACTTTTACTCCACTTGCAAAACATAGTCCATATCAAAAGTTTCACATCCATTGGTTAATATGGAGGCTAACACACCTTCCTGCAGTCCTCTTTCGACCTCACTCTAGTCCTTTGTTCAACCTCTTCAAATTGACCTACTTTCTTCATTTTCTTCCTACGTCATTATAGAGGCTGTTATTTAGCTCACCTGAGATCTTTTTATGGTGAAATGGTTAATGAAGGCAATGTCCAGCCCCTCAGGTAAAAAAAATCACTCTAAATTAGGAAAAAGGTGACAGAGTAGGTTGGCCACTTCCTCAGCCTCAAAAAGGAGGACACTTAGTGCATTTTACTAAACCCAACTTGAAAACCATAACTTAAATAAATCTGTTGCTTGACTCTGCTTCTTGCCAGGGAAATCTTCAAGAAAATAACCTCTATAAGTGTCTGTCCCTACTCAGCAACGATTCCTCTTCTCACGACACACCACCACCCTCATCCCTTACCTACCCTTGCACCTTTATCTCCTCCTAGGTCTCCCTCCCTTCCCAGGCACCTCACTCTCACTCACCTAGTCAAGTCACTCCTTTGCAGCTGTTGGGATCATTATGAATTTAATTAACTGGCTTCAGGATGTGAGTTTCAAATAACATCTCGTATTAAAAAAAATAATAATTTCTTCTTTGACCTAAAAAAAAAAGGCAAACGCTCACACACTGATATTGAAGTTCAGATTAATTTTCTTCACTGATTAAATTGCAATGGAGTTGATCCCAAACCTACAACACCAAACCTGCCACACCACACCTGCCACACCACACCTGCCACACCAAGCCTGCCACACCAATCCTCCAACACCAAACCTGCAACACCAAACCTGCCACACCAAGCCTGCCACACCAAACCTGCCACACCAAACCTGCCACACCAAACCTGCCACACCAAACCTGCCACACCAATCCTCCAACACCAAACCTGCCACACCAAACCTGCCACACCAAACCTGCCACACCAAACCTGCCACACCAAACCTGCCACACCAAACCTGCCACACCAAACCTGCAACACCAAACCTGCAACACCAAACCTGCAACACCAAACCTGCAACACCAAACCTGCCACACCAAGCCTGCCACACCAATCCTCCAACACCAAACCTGCAACACCAAACCTGCCACACCAAGCCTGCCACACCAATCCTCCAACACCAAACCTGCAACACCAAACCTGCAACACCAAGCCTGCAACACCAAGCCTGCCACACCAAGCCTGCCACACCAAGCCTGCCACACCACACCTCCCACACCAGACCTCCCACACCACACCTCCCACACCACACCTCCCACACCACACCTCCCACACCACACCTCCCACACCACACCTCCCACACCAAACTTCCCACACCAAACTTCCCACACCAAACCTGCAACACTACAGCCTACATGGAAGCCTAATTTCAATACTTCAGCCTTTGTTTTGTTTTTTTTATCACGTTTGCCTCAGTGTAAATTTATCAAACCAATAAACTGTTTTTTTTTTCTTTTGTACTTATGACTGATCCAATAACACGAAAGCTGAAATATGTTGGTATCTGTACATAGGAAGAGGGAGGGGAAGACCGGGGATGAGGTGGAGGGATGGAGTTGAGAGGTATATGAAGGAGGGGGGAGTGAGTTGGGGGGAGGACAGTCAGATGGTGGGTGACAGAGCGACTTGGAGGCGTTTCGTCCGCGGCCTCCCTTTGCGGAATTAGGGCGTCGGACTATAGATAGATAGATAGATAGATCTGTATATTGCCTGATCAAGACACTAAAATGATGGTCAGGAAGGGTCTGGTCGTGGCTGCAGCGGACCGAAGGGAAGGACTAAGGGGACTGTGCCTGATCTTAAGCTTAGGCACAGTCCCCTTTAAACTGAGGCAATGTCCCCATAAATTCAGGCACAGTCCCCTCAAATTCAGGCACAGTCCCCTCAAATTCAGGCACAGTCCCCTTAAATTCAGGCACAGTCTCCTCAGGCACACTCCTTAAATTCAGGCACAGTCCCCTTAAATTCAGGCACAGTCCCCTTAAATTCAGGCACAGTCCCCTTAACTACAGGCAGTCCCCTTAAATTCAGGCACTGACCCCTTAAATTCAGGCACGGTCCCCCTTAAATTCAGGCACGGTCCCCTTAAATTCAGGCACGGTCCCCATAAATTCAGGCACAGTCCCCTTAAATTCAGGCACAGTCCCCTTAAATTCAGGCACAGTCCCCTTAAATTCAGGCACAGTCCCCTTAAATTCAGGCACAGTCACCATGAATTCAGGCACTGTTCCCTTAAATTCAGGCACGGTCCCCTTAAACGTCTGACCACACTAACTGGGATGGTAAGGAATATAATGTAAAATCCACCTTTGGGCTTATGGTCTTCATGTCCAGGCCATTATGGTGTCACCCACGCTACTTCCATTATACATTATATATATTTCTCCAGAGAGGCCGAGTAATTTTGACAATGTACTTCAAACTAAAAAAAAATGCAGATTATAATTAGAGGATGGGGCAAACAGCATGGCAGAACGTTAACAAAATAAAACAGCAGAGAATTCACAAATAAACTTATGACTGTGTACTGTACATGTGGAGTTTTATTATGTCCGGCCATGTAGCTCAGACAATATTACCAAGATAAACATGATCCATATCTACAAAATGAAAATAGGTAGGTAGGTAGGTAGGTAGAGATGGATAAATAGACAGACAGATAGATACATAGATAGATAGACAGATAGATGATATGGAAGAATGATGATGTGTTAGGGAGGAATGGAGAAATGAATTCCCCGAGCTAGGCAACTAAGGCCATATAGCCCCGCTGGGTTACAGGAGGGCGCTACCCCTCCCGGCAACGGTAGCCCGGGCGAGGCTCGAACTTGCGACATCCCGATCACAAGCTCAGCGCGCTACCACTGTGCTACCGCGCCCCCATATGTGTTAGGGAGGACATCATAAATCACAGGGCATCGTGAACTGTGGTACTGCATGAATAAAGTATGACTGATTTTACCTAATATAAGGAGGAATTACAGTAAGCAGCAGACATAGTGAATGATAATATGTTAACGAATAAATTAAGAGTTTCTAATTGACAAAGAAGGCGTATAAGTGTGTATGTAAGGCGAACTGAAATATATATCTGCTTGCTTTGATATCTGGAGTGTGAGTAACGCAGCTGGTATGGTAACGTGTCTGGAAGTCTCAGCGCGTTGGGAGTCGTTCATATCGCGGTGCCAGGCTTCGAGACACCAGTCGGCTGCTCACTGTCTCGCTGCTTGGTTTCGAAAAGAATATTTACCTACTGTCTTCATTAATTCTTTAGCAAACAGTACACTAAATATTATAAATCTATTATATCTATAGGAAACAATAAGAAAATGATGTATTCTACTTCATATATTGAAACATTAATTACTACGTTAATATATACAAACATACTTACTACCTTAATTTGTAATCAGTCCAATAGATGTCGCTTTTATCGTACTTAAACCAACTTGTTTTTACCTAGATTCCGATCAGTTTTAAGTAAATTATAATAATCTCTCACAAAACTTCATTGCTAAAGATTTCTGTCGAATGTATATAATTTTCTCTCCTTACAGTGCATTCAGTAAAACGTCATTCTTATTACCTATATTACTGAAGAAAATACAAACTTAACATTAGAGGTACCTTCTAGCTGGGAAGACATTTTCAGTCACTCGTTATCCTGACATTGAAGTAATAACAATACTGGTATCATCCTACTGAGCATCCACATAACGTGCGAAGAAATATGCTCTGACACTGTTTATAGAGTTTCAAAGCAAAAGTAATTACGATATCTGTATTAACAAAGATTCGGTATACACTGCTTTCAATTTACTTTAAGATTTAATTTCACTTTTATTATAGATTTCTATATCGTGTACTGAAGGTTCTCTGCTTTAATACAGCTTAACAGAATACACGTTGTAAATGGTCAAAGAATATGCACTGTTCTTTTTTTATTCCAGACCACACTCCCACCACATGCAGCTAAGCTAAAAACTACTCCCATTCTATGCGTTGATATTTTTCTTAAACAGAAGCGGGTCGTTCCCAGGAGGGTACAGCAGGAATGCGACTTCATCTCTTATGCATGTGTTGAGAGCCAGCCACCGGATAGGGTTTGCCGGCAACTGAGTGCACTCCCAAGGGGGCGCCCGCGAGCCTCTCCCCTCCCCCCCTCCACACACACATTTATACATACACATTTCTGGCGAATTCGCACAAAGCTTTGTGCGTAGTTTTTGTTGTTCAAAACTATAATTATATAGATAGATACGTAGATAGATAGATAGATGTACTATATATATATAAAGTAAAGATGATCAGAGGATGGATGGGAAAAAGAATGCCTTACATCAGAGTATTGGTCTCTTCCATTCATGAAAACTCTGTAACAGTTGGATTTGAAATACTGCTGGCTGAAGTTTGGGGGAAACTAATCTAGGAAAGCGAATTCCAAAAAGGTGCAATTCGAAGAATAATGGAATTCTGAATGGCAGAACTTCTATAATATGGCAGTGTGACATTCGAGTTAGGGCCGTAATTTCTGAGGGGGCTTGGGGGGCTACAATCCCCCCCAGTGTTTTCTGTATATTAATTTGTCAAAACTTCAGCTAAGATTGAGGTCTTATAAGGCTGAACTTGAAAATAAAAAGGAAGAAAAACTTGGAGTACTTTTGCTGAAAATTCAAATAATTCTACATGTGTTTGATCGAATATTTCTAAATTTGATCCAAATTGACCATAAACCTGATCATAATAGTCCTTACATATCGTTTATTTTATCATTTCCAAAAGAATAAAGGCAGTGAGGCATATGTCAACCTGAATTCTACCTCAGGCGTGAAAGAACAATCTTGGTAAAGGTGCTGCATAGTGCAACAAAAATGTAAAATGGCCAAATTTTTAAACTACTTCAAGTTTGAGTTGAAAGTTCAGACTGGCAGAAAGTGATGCCTTTTATTTGAACACCCACCTCCATCATTAAACACACATGCCTCATTAAACATCATCTATTAGGTAGAATCAAACTGGAAAATATCGGATGGTCTGCAAACTTAAGCGCTTCGATTTAATTAAAGTTTGTTGTACGGAGGTATATATTTTTGGTCTAGCCTCCCCTAAATGTTGTTGAAAATTACGGGCCTGCAAGTCATAAGCGCTACCAGATGCCAGTGTGGCATATATATATATATATATATATATATAGATAGATAGATAGATAGATAGATAGATAGATAGATATAGATATATATATATATATATATATATATATATATATATATAGATAGATATATATATATATATATATATATATATATATATATATATATATATATTATTTAGAGAGAGAGAGAGAGAGAGAGAAACATAGATCAACACTGTATATCTGGAGAAAAATAGTAAACACAAATTTCCTTCCGTTTCAACCTTGAATAGCGTGGCCTTTGCTGGTGAATACCGCTCGTCTTAGGAAGGCGAAGTGATGTGGTTTTTGTCTTTATGTGTGTGTGTGTGTGTGTGTGTGTGTGTGTGTGTGTGTGTGTGTGTGTGTGTGTGTGTGTGTGTGTGTGTCTGCTGCCAAAATATCTCGAAAAGTTTTCGACGAATTTTCACCAAACCTACAGAAAATAGCAACTATGTGAATGTGCACCTGTCTATCACGTATGGTTAGGATTTGATCAGAGACGACTGAATGCCGGCCGCCAGCTATTTTTTAATATGGATTGGCTTTTTTGAGAGGCGGTGACTTAATTCCTTAGAGTTTTGCGAATTTTCTTCAAGTATGGTTCGTAGGTAGCTTGTGCCTTGGCCAACAACATATTCTGGCTGGCGATTATCATTCTACCACCTGATGACAGCAGTAACCTATTTCCCTGACCGTTGTCCGTTGTTCTCTGGGTGATACAAATGAATATTAAGTGTCGTCCGCTGCCATCATCTTGCGTTAGAGGCACTAGGATGTGGATGTGTAGATCAGACCTGGTGAAGAGGCATAGTCTCTACTAATCACCTGTCAATATGGCGTTCATTAAGCCGAACGGAGTAATAGTTTTGGGGGGGGGGGCGGTGGCTCAATCGGTAGAGAGGTGGCCTGCAGTTCCAATGGACCCAGGTTCAAATCCTTGCTGGAGCAGGGAACAGTTTAAGGATTTGAATGTCATGAAATCAGCCTTTACTGATCTACCAGAAGACCCGCCGACATGTAAAACTACCCCCGCCAATACCAATACACCAGTCCTGTATGAGACAGCCCTAGCATTTATTCAATATGGACGGTGGGTGTTAGCGCCGAAGTGGTAACATGAAGAGAGGTGTATGATATGTAGGAGGACTACTGGGCCTTGAGAGCAGGCTATGAAGCCTATGCCCAGAGTCAGACACATAAAAAAAAAAAAAAAAGTTTCATCTACAGAGTCACGGGGTTGTCAGACTTCGGTCAATATTAGAGCATTAATCTAAGAATGTTGTCCTCATTTTCTTATACTGATTGGAGACGACTCCGGTCTTTTCCATCAGCTGCTCATTACCCTTCGCAAATCAGTCATCTAAAACACTAAATTTGCTCACAGCTTTATCTTCATACACCACTGAAATACTGTTGTGAGTTTCCGTAATAGTCTCACACCTATTCATATCACACATGTACAGTCCCTCCTAGTTCCATAATTACAGGTATGCTTCAGGTTTCGATAAATGTAGCAGCATCGTTTTATATTAGACAGGATGGTCCTCTTTATGAAAGGAATTTAGGTAAGACATTACTGAACATAGTTTCCGTAACAAATATTGCTCGACACGTGAAGCCTACCTCAAGGCACAGAACTGGGACACGTGTGTAAATGTTCAGATATCACACAGACAGCCCGTATACACACGCCAAAGAAAGTCATATTAGATACTGACACACACCACAAATGTAAACTTATTCGCGCAATTCGCACTGTCAACATACACCCATTCCAAGCACTTATTCTTACACAGCCCATCCACGTTACCTTTGTGAAATATACGGCGGTCACTCTTTCTTTGGACTTGGAGATAATAACACATACACGCCTGTTAACACTTGCCTGACAGTACGATTGACTGAGATCTATATCGGTTTAGCGGGTCGGAAACTGGCAATATCTGCATCAGCCACTCTTACATTTTAAAAGACTTTGTGCCAATAAACAGGATATGGTAAACACTTTTAAACCTTTCTGGCTCTTAAAATGGTGTCCTAATGTTGTGCCAGATTTCACACGTTACAGCTTTATGATCGACCAGATAACCCATTCTCTCTGGGGTAATGCTTGAGGATTGTTGTGAGGATCGTGGCAATGGATGGAACAGCTTCTACAGCCAAGACGGTCCCGAGGCCCACACAGGCACAAGGCTCCTCAATCATCAGTGCGCTCCTCCAGCCTGCGGGATTGAAAGCCGTCATGATGGTCGTGGAATCACTTTGCAATTGTTATGGTGTGCATGAAGTAAATTTTAAGTAAGTTCAAAGGAGCATAATTCATATTGGTAGTTATAAAGGATGAGATTAATAAAGTGCACAGAATGGAAAACGCAGAGTTGCAGCATCAAGTGCTTTTGTAGACCTCAGGCAATTCACGGTAAATGCGAATGAATGTGTGTATGTATGGACGAGTAAATTGGGAGTGTGTCGTCCTGTCTCGGCTACCCCCCCTTCCTTTGCAGGAAGCAGCCTAGGTATATAGATATAGATAGATCAAAAAGACAGTGAGGAAGAAATATCAGGAATATGATAGTAAGATCTCGTGTAAAAAATACCAAATACTAATCTATTCATTGTTAGTAAAGGAGCATTGAGATATCTGTGTGTAGTACAAAGATCCACAGGTAACATTAGGGTAGGTATGAGGTTCTGAGCCATTTGACGGAAGAGAAAATCCATTACAGATCACAGGTAAAGATATAAGGAACAGAATTAGATTAACCATTTTCTATACATATTCCATCCATATTCCATCCATACAGTGGATGTGAAAATGAGGGGAATGTACCTTATCATTTTGGAATGTTCGGCACGCCTGGTTTGTGAATGACTCAATCTGAAGCTATTACATTGGTTAACGGAGCACTGGTGTATGGTGCACTATCCATCATTGTTAGAGAGCCATTTTCTGATTCTCCAGTTAACATTTCATAATTCATGATGCTTACGGCGTCTGGATATTTTTGGAAGAGACTGATTCCTTGATAAAAGTGAAACACCACCACAGCTTGCTCAGGCATGAAAATTGTGGCTCACAGGACGTAGGCTAATCCAGAGAGCATCACCTGATCTGCTACTGTGTTGCTTAGTTTGTGGATGCAATGGAGGGGAGTAGCAGGCTAAGTTCGTAAATCTAAAGAAAGCTTTGTCTGGAGACCTGAAGTGAGAATCTTACGTGAGGTCAAATGCATCAAGTTCCTGGATGGAACTGGGGTCAGGTTTAAGGTGAGAGGCGAGCACACGAGACTGAGAGGTTTAAAGGAAAACACTGGAACACAGAAAGGAACACCGCCAGGAACAAAAATGAGAACTAGAAAATGCGCACTGCAAATAAGCTCAAAGATATGGGACGGTGCTGGAGATGTAGAGGTATGGGGAGTTCAGCGACTGATTGTTTACTTTCCTTATTAAGAGGGGGAAGGAATAGAAGGCCACAGAAAACTAGAGGTGGTTGGTGCTGAATGACAGAGACCAACCCATCTCACCATAGCCTATGAACAAAATGCAAGAGCCACCGCAAGCAGTAGGCCTATTCAGGATGAAGGAGGGATTATTGGTAAAATACTGTACTGTATATTCAATGGTGTCTGATATAGCCTCTGAGTAAATAATGTTTATTTCACAGTGCCAGGTGTGGTTAGTCATCGGCACTTACCCAAGATGTGAGAGTAAATATGTGTGACATCTGGACACTCTTAGATGCTGGAGGGACCATCGACCATTAACAGGAAACTCTACAGAAAAATTTTGAAGTCCCTTGCGTCCTTGCCATCTTACCTAGCCTGAATTATCGTCTGATTTATGCAGTAAAAAAAATCCCCAGCCTGAGGGGATTATATTGCTTCTAACACATACAGCCCAGGCCTCTTCTCTGAGTATAATCGTCTGGCATTACACAGAATAAAGTGAAACATGTCCCCGGCCTGCTGGTGTTATTACCTCCTCCAAGGAGGTTATGTTGTCACCCCTTTCCGTTTGTTGGTTGGTTGGTTGGTTGGTTTGTGAGCAAGATTACACAAAAACTACTGGACGAATTTCCACGAAACTTGTTAGAAGAATGGGCCTTGGCCCAAAATAGACTCCATTAAATTTTGGTGCGGATCCGTATAAAGGTGATGATCCAGGAATTTTTTGTCACTTTAACAATGGGAGATAGGGCGTTTTTCGACATTTTTGGTAAATTTTTCAGTAAATATTGCATGGATCTTGATGAAAAAAAAATCAGGCATATTTAGGATGTTGGTGTCTACTAATGTGTACAGTTTGTCGCGGATCCATATAAAATTCCGGCTATAGCGGATTTAAATATGCTTTTATAAGGGGGTAGTCTTTTTCCATATTGGATTAGACTTGATTGAATTAAAAGGAACTGCATGTTGGGCCTTGCCGGAGGTATGTGCTCTACTGAGTGCCATTCCAGTTGATATTGTTTTTAATGCAGCTGTTTATAATGTATCCATCAGTTAATGGAAGATATTATTGTAGTGGCGCTGCCGCTGCTGACTCCCACTGCCACACATCACTGCCTCTGGACCCTCTATCTCAGTAACCGGATCACCTTTGTCTGTGCAACTTTACTTATAAAATGTGCATCTGATAAAAGTTAATCCATTTTATTTCGAGGGTCCTAGGCCGTTCCCAGAGCAGCATCAGTTTCAATGTGTGTGTGTGTGTGTAAACTTTCCAACATTGTTAGTGTGTTTATAGGATTTCGAACGTGGACCTAGACTGTACCGCTTCACAAAATCTGTGTTCGTTGGATTTTACGAACATAACCCTGTGTAATCGTACATGTATCATTCTACAAGCAAGTGATCCATTAATATCCTGATAACAAAGACGGAACTAAAGCAGCACTGACAGCCCATAAAATAATTATCTGATGATGAGACTTGCTTACCTAACCCCGACTGACTTGCTCCTCCGTCATCTCTAATGGAGGGTATTCGTAAACGAGTTGATATTTTTTTTACACTGGGAAAAAAAATGTAAATCCCAGGGGAAGCAAAGAGGACTGCAGCCTCATCTCTTATGCATGTGTTGTGAGGAAGGGACTGGGGGGTCTATTTTTTCCATTTTCTTTTATTTTCTTTTTTACAGTAGTTGCACAAGGCCAGAAATGTGACAACACTGCTCTGTCGGACGTTTGGCAACACTGTCAGAGCGTATGAGAGAGGAGCGTTTCATATTTTAAGCGCTGCGCTCAATAAATTTAAGTATTACGTTCAGTATAATTATTACGTTCATTATTTTTAAGTATTACGTTCAATATATTTAAGTTTTATGATCAAGCCACTGTCAGTTGATCATAGTAACAATATAGGCAACTCGTTTTTACACTAACGACGTAAAACTGTCATCTCTCTCATGAATGCTGAGTTTAAGAAGTCATTACCACTAGAATATGATGCTTGTTACAAAGAAATGCTACGGAATGGACGTAGAGCTGCAGTATTGTGTTTCTCTGCCACTGAGCTTCGTGAAATGAGCTGCAAGAGGGCGAAAATCTGGGCCAAGTTGGAGTGAAAAGAGTATGGTCTTGTACCATTCGAATATAGTCACATTCATGAAAGTTAACGACGGAGGAAGAATAGTTATATACAGAAACTCATGATTCTCTTTTTTAACGTCAAGCTTCCCCCATGTACAGCAAGTTACAGCATACCTTGTTCTTGGATGCCAGATTTAGATTACGTTTGTCATCCGCTGCATTTCCTTTCCAGAGTGATAACGAAATTAGAGATAACAAGAAGCGGTGCCAAGGCACAGCAAACCCGTCCCCGGCAGTCATTTTAGGGCTGACGTATAAATCCAACAGGTTATCTAGTCAAAGATGTCACATATCAAATTTGGAGTAAATCGGGTGAAAACTGACGATTTTATGCCCATTTGAAATTTTAGGCCCGACCCACCTGACACTGACTCCCCTACCGCTAAGTGGGGGTGACCCCCCTGATGTAATGAGGCATGTTATAGGATGCAGATTTGAAAGATGCACCTTTAGGTTTGGGTTTCATGTCGATATGACGAATTTGAAAGAAGTTATGGCGAAAAAAAATATATTTATTTTTATTTTTTTTTACATTTTTGGGGCACACAGCCTGGGCCTTGGCCAAATTTGGCCAATCAGGTGATCAGAAGGTGGTAGTCCATCATCCCAGTAATTTTAGTCAAAATTACACCAGCACTTCCTCCACTATAGACTCTCAGACACACCATTTCACTGTACAGTTCTCTTCCCAGAACTATAGTTATTCTCTTCCCATTCTGTGTGATTTGTTTGTGGCCACCCCTCACGGGATGAAGGCGTCTGGCAATGGACAGATTGACAGAGTAAAATACTGTACTCCTTTTACTCTAACTTGGACTAAAATTGACGTCCCTCTATTGTTAATGCTGAGTTGTAACAATAGATTAACACTAGAATATGACGCTGGTCCCAGAGAAGTGTTGAGGAAAGGATGTAGCGCCGTGGTACTACCTTTTTCCGCCACTGAGCTACGTGATATAAGCTGTGAAGGGACGAAAATCTGGGCCAAGTCAGAGTGAAAAGAGTGTAGGCGACGTCTTGGGATGTGGGCGAGATGCTTTACCCTCTGGCACAAGGGAAGCAAGTTTATGACCCGTTCGCTTCCAGAATATCGTAAAAGAGGACTAACAGGGCGCTGAAATAGGCCTGGAAATCCTATCGTACTGACTGATGTTCCGAAAGAGATCAAACTCCCTCGCTCTGCATCACCTCCCTAGGCCGTAACATTTGTGCTGATAAAGGGACGTGTGTGTGTGTGTGTGTGTGTGTGTGTGTGTGTGTGTGTGTGTGTGTGTGTGTGTGTGTGTGTGCAAGGATTTTGAGGCCTGGAATTTTGCACACACAAAATACACGGGTTCTATGGTTGTGTTCCTTCATAAAATATACAACAGCATACAGAAGACATTTTCACATTCACTGATCTGTCCTCTAAAATAAATAACGAACTGCCATAATTAATAACAGGCTGCTTTATAATGCTTATAAATATCGATCTCTGCATCTGTATGTGTACTTGTAAATCCATAGGAAAGACTGATATCCCAACATTATCATAACGACCCACAACACTCTATATGCAAACGTCGAGCTCTTTTGCTCCTTTCTGTAGGTCCTCGCAGGTGTGTGTATATTTTTCTTAATCAAACACATCAACAGTCAACATTTTTCGGTATATACTAAACCCCAGAGAAGCCTCGCAATTTTGGCAATGAGATATACGACCTGAGAAAATGATGATAGTGATGAGGCAAGTATCACGAGAACCCAAGCGCAAAGTCCAACACCCTTTTTTATTTTACACACGAACTGTCAAAGATGTCAAGACGTATCAAATGCTTGTTTTTCATTTTCGTTACTCGCCAACCACACCCACGTAAACCAACCGAATCAACCAGTCAGATTATATATTATACGAGTTCTTCTTCACTGAACCACCAACCGCATTATCATAAACCCTTTCCACCAGCCAACCACCTTATCTTTCTACCATACCAACAACCACACCAGCGATCAAACCAATATACTACCGAGCCAGTGCATGAGAAATAACCACAGCCAGCAAACCACAAAAAGACAACGAGAACAGTTAGCTGGATACAGAATAAACATCTTTTTTTATGGGCACACATTTAAAGTCGATTCACACGCCTGACTTTGAAGATATGCCATTGTTACCGCTTATTAATTCATCTCTGGCATGTGTATCATTATCACCATCAGTATCCCAAACCTCCGCCTAAAACATGGGGTATGGTAGGATTTAGAAACACACAGGAAGCACAAAAGGAGAACTATCAAATAAGATTCCCAGTGAAATGGACTGCAGACTTATACTATCCAACATTTGCAATCTTGGCTCCCTGTCACAAGGAAAGGTTCTGCACTTTCTTTTATGTTTTGAGTATGGATACCACAAACTAAAAGATATGCAGATCCCTTGTCATATAATTCTCAGTACGTACTTAGTTCATCCGTCCATCTATATCCTTATGTCAGTTTCTACGCTTCCTCAACTTCCATACTTAGCTTTCACACACCCTAATCTACTACATCCATCCATCTTCTTGGCACTGATTCCTCCCCCCTTCAGACTGACTCACATATACACACTTCAACACCATACTAATACCTCTTTATTTTCCAGCCTACAAGATCGTATATAATTTAAGAACAGTTTTTTAAGTAGGCATCGTTACTCCGAATTATTCACTAATCCCTATGTTTCTTTCAAAATTCCAGTTCCTTGTCCCAAACACACATTCCTGAATAGACCACTGCTTGAATAGAAAGGTAAATAAAGATGTAAATATAGAGTGCAATCCTAGGTAATATATTTTTAAGTAGCAGCAGCAGCAGCCAGAACACACACAGGATTGCCTTGTGGTGAAGATATGATTTAGCTGTGTTAACCAATTTGCCTGAATGCTGAGCTGTGATTACGTGAGGCTAGACCCAGGGGCCAGAGGTATGGTACATGTTCATATGAGAAAGGGGTATGCACTCTAGGAAGACGTTTTTCTCCAGGATAAACGATACTACAGGGTTCAAGGCAGTAGTGACACAGAAATTACGAGAGAGAGAGAGAGAGAGAGAGAGAGAGAGAGAGAGGCTGACAGCATTAAAATGAATATCAATCCTATACATAAATCGCATAGTTTAATCTGCTCCTGATGACTCAAATCCACAGCGTCCACACCAACGCATTTACGCATCACTTCACACACCAACCCGCCCTGACAACTCATAATAACCTTTTAGATTTCCATTTAGCCTGGTTCTCTGTGGCGAAAAAATATATATTAATTTACTATTTGAACCGACATATTAATACCATACGCTTCTCTATCTATCTATCTATCTATCTATCTATAGCCCGACGCCCTAATCTCGCAAAGGGTGGCCGCCGACAAAACGCCTCCAAGTTCCTCTGCCACCCCACATTTGACTGTCCTCCCCCCAACTCACTCCTCCCTCCCTCATATACCTCTCACCTCCATCCCTCCATCTCATCCTCGGTCTCCCCCTCCCTCTCCCTCCCTCCACTTCACCTACATACACCCTCTTAGTCAGTCTTTCATTCTCCATTCTCTCCACATGTCCAAACCACCTCAGTGTATTTCTCCTAATCTTCTGAATCACATCCACATCCACCCCACAAAGTTCTTTCACTTCTTCATTCCTCACCGCGTCTCTAGACAATATATTAATCAGTGAAAAGGGAATTGCACTTTAGATACCCTCGAATTATCTATCTATCTACCTATCTATCTATTGCCAGACGCCATAATCCCGTAAGGGGTGGCCATTTGACATTAAGTTATTTGTTTTACGGGGAAGGGCACTAACCCTCCACCAACCCACTTGTTGACACGTAGGGAGCACGTATGATTTGGTTATATAGTTACCACCCGGCGTTGTATATGGTTTCTTGGCTTACAGGAAACCATTTGGCTTGTCACTCAATGTAAAGCCACCTGTAAAGGAAAGAAAAGCAATAAGAAGTGACAGGAAAGATGGGAGAAACAGGAAGAGAGGAGGGCAGGCATAGAAAAAGAATGATACAGGCTAAAGAAGAAGTAGGCAGCACTACATCAAGTGAGTGGATGATGGTCGCCACCACCTACCACTACTTGTACCATAATTTCTCTGCCATAAGTCACTAGAGACAAACTGATAGCATTTAACTTGTGACAGAAGTACAGCAGTGATGGGAGGAAGAGTCGTTGCTGAAACAGGTTTTTATCACCATTCACTCACTCGATGTAGCGCTGCTCTCGGATGACTGCCCTTTCCTCTCTTCCTTCCTTCCTCTTCTGTCTTTCTTTCTTTCATTCTTTCCTCTTCTTTCTGTCTACGGATGACTCTGCACTGAGTGAAAAGCCAAATGGCCTCCTGTACACCAGGAAACCATTTACTACGCTGTGTGGTAACCATATAACCAGATTATGGCGCCTGATGGTTTAGTGGGTAATTAGGGCGCTCCAATCGGATTGAGCCGGTGAAGGTTTATATCCAAGGGATGGTTGGGGTTTATTGCTCACGTAATGCCACTCAGAGAATAGTGAGACTGGTCACTCTCATCTTAAACGTCAGGACCGACTTGCCTACCCCCGGGCTCCTACGCTACTCATAGGGCAGCGCAGGACTAGATGATTTATGTATGAATGTGAATTTTATCCAATCTTTACCTACTTTAGGAAGACAATGAGTAGCAGAACTTCACTAACGCAAGTAGTACAAATCTGTGAGGTCACTGTTACGAAATACAATAATCTATAAGGAAATTCAGTTTTGGGGATGACCTGATTTGCTCTAAACTTTAGGGTCCGTAGTCTCGTCGGTTAAGGGAGCACCGTAACACCTTTTCTTTAGCGATTTATTTGCTTATTATACCGTACTGTAATCACTGGTGCATTGCAAAATCTTCCAATGTCACCATACTCTGCATAAATACTCATAACGTACGCAGGAATACTAACCAGCCATATCCAAAAATAAATCGCTAAGGAAGAGGTGTTAGGGAGCCTCCTTACCCGAATAAACTACAGGATTAAGTGTAACAATATTAATTCAAATACTGAATGGCTCACCTACGCACCACAATCTCTCACAGGCCAGGCCACAAACATATCGCCTCCATGTCGCCCGGTCCCCTGCCATTTCACTGCCCTGCTCCCAGCTCCCATCCCCCTCTCTCAAATACCTCTCCACTCCATCCCTCCATCTCATCCTTGGCCGCCCCCTCCCTCTCCCCCCTCCACCTCACTCACATACACTCTCCTCGTTAGTCTCTCGCTCTCCATCCTCTCCACATGGCCAAACCACCTCCATGTGTTTCTCTCAGGCCTTATTTCAGGGATCAGTAGCAACCTGTCAGCAGTGTGGCAGAAAAAGGACATCTCATTTAGGACTGAGATGTGTATTTAGGACTCGCCAAAGGGTCTGTGGATATTAGTGAATCGTAAAATTCTTCCCCATAATTATTTTGTACTGTAGATTAAATGTGAGGTCTAGTAACTCGGTATTTTCGCTAGTCTGAAGTACGTCAGGTTGGTCTGATCTGAGTAATAACTAGAATGGCACTCCGTAGAGCGCATACCTCCGCCAACGCCCTATTTCGCAATGTTAAAGAAAGTGAAAAAAAAAATAAAAATATCCTGGGTCGGCACCTTTATCCGGATCCGCACCAAAATATAATGGAGTGTATTCTGGGCCAAGGCCCATTCTTCTACTAAGTTTCGTGGAAATCCGTCCAGTAGTTTTTGTGTAATCTTGCTCACAAACCAACCAATCAACAAATAAACAAATGGACAGGGGTGAAAACATAACCTCTTTGGCGGGGGTAATTATGCTGATGTCCAGTCAAACAATACACACTTCATTCGTATTAAGTTACAACTAAAACAGAAATACGAGTAACCGCTGTACTCATAAGACACTCAGGGTGATAAATGCAATCTGGAATAAGGTCAGTGATTCAGTACACATTAATTAAAAGGTGTTGTCAATAATAACAGTGAAAATAAAGATTCCACTGTTTTCAAGACGGATACATATTTCGTTGGCTGCAAAGATTGAAATATTGAGGCTAAGTACAGTGTGTAAAGCATCCATACATATACTGTGTGTGTGTGTGTGTGTGTGTGTGTGTGTGTGTGTGTGTGTGTGTGTGTGTGTGTGTGTGTGGGTGTGTTCTCTATATATTTATTTTCATATCAGTCTAAAGTTACATCAGAATTTATATGAAGAAGAAAATTATGTTTAAAAGGTGTTCAGTCCCTCCAAGTAAAACTATGAGATAAGAACTAGAATACGTTAGAGAATATATATATACTGTATCTTAGGCAGGCAGATCATGGCCCCAGTTCATGACAAAGAATACAGGCGAAGAACAGAAATGGAGTGGACGGCTTCTGGTTAACTTAGCGAGGACGTAAATACTATATGTCAGAACTTTATATAATGTGTCCTTCCTGTTCTAACTTATGGAGTGCAAACGTGGTGTCTAACAAAATCACTGGGATATGTAGCTAATTTTGCTCAGGCATCATTAGAAAGGATTTTGTATGGTGTCAGTTGGAGAGGGAAGACGTGAGTTTCCAGGAAAAGGGAGCAATAAAGTAGTATAATCACTATAGGCTAATCAAAGTGCGTAAGTCTGTGTGATCAGTTTCTTTCTTTCGCAAAACAAACAACAGATTCACAGCCAGGGCAAGGCAAGCAAGGTATAAATTTAGAGGAGACAGTGAAGGAGATGAGACTGAGAGATTTGCGTAGAAAGGACGGATCAAGCTAATGGCAAACAGGTTAGAGTGAAATAAGATGAGAGAGGTCTTGCCCTACAGTGGACTGACTGGGGCTGTTGTTGCTGTTGATGATGATGAAGTAGTTATGTGTATAAAGTTGATTTACACTTTCACTTTCTTCTGATTTTTTTTTCTTATTTCCGATAGAATATTTCTCATTATCAGAACTGAATTACTTTTTTTTTTTAATTTATAACAGAATATATATTTGTAAATGCATGTATGTCTGTCTTGATATCACAGTGCAATGAAATATTCAGTCGGAAGGACTCTACACTCTTACTGGGAAGACCTGGGGCTCACTGCAGGTCATTTCCGTATATGGGCACTTATCACCCATATGTGTAAATTATGCTCATATCATCATTATCATCGGTGCTAGAGAGGGACTCCTTCACGTGGTGGCACCGACATGACCAGGTGACTCCGCTGCCTGGTCATAAAAACGTTTCTCAGTTCCTTCCCTATCCACACAAAGGAGGATGGTGGACCTCAGGATACCATCAGTCTGTAGTCCACTGGGTTTACATTCAGATGATCCTGGGGTTGCAGTTGCTAGTTCTACTCATCATCATCATCATCATCATCATCATCATCATCCCAGTCTAGTCACCCACCTTCCAATGGAACAAGGATATCCTGGTTGGTGTATTGGCAGGTTGCAAAAATTTACCCCTAAATGTACTAACGATGAAGAGGGAAGAAGGAGAAACAACATTTATATAGAAAAATCTGTCTGGTCTGAGCTCCGGTTTTTCGAGTTACGCGCCACACCATCATCCCCGCCACCTCCAGTCAACAGCGTCTCCGGGACTAAGGATGGCCTGCGGGTTTAATTCCGCGGTCCAGTGCTGAGTTTGGGCTTATTGATGGTGAGAGCTGGGTCGAGGCTGTCATTACCAACGCTATGTACTGCTGGACTATTGCGTTGGCGGTATGCAGGCGGCGTCTACGATTGTGGCCACCGAAGCAATGTTGTATTTAGTAGAGCGATACCTGGTGAATTTCAATGCCACAGTCAGTCTCTATAACTTGCTATAACTTCAGCAGTTATTATCTTAACCCCATTATCAATCTCTATCTTACTGATGTTTAGAAGTATTATTATTTTCAAGGTAAACACAGCATGACAATATCAAACTACTCATCGAAAGGTTTTTGTTAAATTGAAAAAAATGAAGTATTTCCTTCATTTTATCCATTCACTAAGTTGGCATTTTTCCTAACCTAGAGCTTGAGACAGTTGGCATAGTCGCTCCATTTCTTTAATCATTATGGAAAATCTTAATATGCTCTGAAAGTTTGTGGGACTTCAAACAATGCATCACTGCGTGTCAAATTTCGTCTTTCAGTGTCTCGTTTACCGTAATGAAGCCTATCGTTAAGACTGCTATTGTATATTTTATAGCCAAACCTTTACCATCCGTTTTTAGTATCTGTAGAAAGTATTTGACAGTGAAAGCCGCTGGTGAGGTCTATGCTTCATGCCTTTAACACGGGAAGTATATTCAGTTCAGTTGCACTCTCCAGACACTTTAATTCCCCCTAAGAGACTTTTTGAACTGGAAGGGTTAGCTACAGCCCTCATTAACCCGCTCATGGCAAAATGTCTCCCCTAAACCGAATAAAATTGTCTACTGATATCGAACGTGTATCAGAAAAAATAAATAAATAAATGAATAAAAGTTCCTGGGAGTGGCGGAAATATTTTAAAACACAATGGCGGCATTTAGGGACGTTTCTGTAAAATTAGAAAATGAATCGCTTTGTGGAGAAGAAAAAGGCTTTACTTAACGCCTGTTGACTACACAAGGGTCATTAAGGTCTATCCTAAGAAGTGGCTCTGCATAGCTTTCATAGCAACTCTTTGTGGCTAGTGATATGTCCTTGTGATAGTGTCTTATTGAAACTCGATATTCATGACAGAGACGTCAATTTTAGGCCAAGACACAGTTTAAAAAAGTGTATAGTCTCGTGATGTTACTATTATTTTACGTCGTCATCTGGAACATATGAATCTGAAAGTATCTGTAATATGCAAACAATAAATCTGGTCTAATCTGGCCTTTTCTTTTTCCCAGCTCGGTTGTCTAGGTATCAAGCAAATATTTTGGCTTTTAGAGTGCCAGCAGGGTGAGCGAGCGCCCCCTTGGCCAAATAGTCCCTCGCTCGTTGTGTACATCAAAAAGGCAATTAGGAGTGTGTTCTGCCCTGACTGGGAATAGCTGGAGGGGAGGAGGGAGGGGGAGAGAGGCGGAGGGAGGTGAAGCAGAGAGAGAGACAGCAGGAAAGTACAGGGAAGCAGGTGTTGCTCTGGTCTGCACATCCAGTCCTCAGAATACCCAAGTTCGATTCACCAACTGGTCAGACTCTCAATGTTGTTTTCCCCTTGTCCTCCTCACCAGGCAGTACAATCGAAAGGCCCAGGTGTAAATTTGTCGCAGGTCCCGTACTCTTATAGAAAACTGG
Source organism: Coenobita brevimanus (assembly GCF_032717465.1). Taxonomy (NCBI): domain Eukaryota; kingdom Metazoa; phylum Arthropoda; class Malacostraca; order Decapoda; family Coenobitidae; genus Coenobita; species Coenobita brevimanus. Next base: position 1,294,205 of record NC_137023.1, on the reverse strand, counting down.
GATTACGGGAGAGATATTGTCCCTAATGGCCATCGTAAAAGAGGGAACATAGTAAGAGGAGTGGAGTAGCTCTGAGAAACTATAAGAAACGCCTTCCTTCATGTCCCACTCTTACCCTCCTCCCGTCCATCTTGTCACACACTTTTATCTGGAGCTTTATCATGAAGTTGTTCCTTCATGCTTTCTCTACTTTGTGCCCAAGTGTTGTATTTCTCTGGCAAAGGTTTCCCAATGTAATAAATAATAATAATAATAATAATAATAATAATAATGATAATAATAATAATAATAATAATAATAATAATAATAATAATAATGATAATAATAATAATAATAATAATAGTAATAATAATAATAATAATAATAATAATAATAATAATAATAATAATAATAACTAGAATACAGAAATATTATCCGAGGACAATTTTGATAAAGAAAAGCTTCCCTCAGCCACCGCCTAGCCCTGTAGCCCCACTAGAAGCCGAACCACACAAGGAGGTCAAGGTCACTGGTCTTGTGCTTGTCACCTTAAGTCATCACAGTCTATACGTCCGCCAAGCTTAGCGGCTCAAGCCTCAGTCCTACATGGAAAGTTAGGTGACATCCGAAATACCTAAAAAATCCCAAGTTATTACCTCAGGCGATTTCAGAGAATAATCAACCGATCAGAACCATATTTCTTTCAGCAAGGTGGCCGCCTTAAAGTATCCGCGACCTTGAAGGTCAAGGTCAGCCATCTTGTGCATGTCATCTCAGGTCATCAAGGTCTATAAATGCAGTGAGTTTGGTGGTTCTAGTTTATTCTTTCATGGAAAATCAGGTGACATCCGAAATATACAGAACAGTCCTTTTTTTTTTTTTTTGTACCCCAGGCAATCTCAGAGAATAATGCACCGCACTGCGTCCGCCGTAACACTATACTGTAGTAAAATATAAGGTTCCTAGCTTATGCGTTTTTGAGATAGTGTGCGTGACTCACTTTTGTGTTCCAGATAATATCTGGAGATCCGGTTACCCGATTACCACCATGTTTGGCCAAATGAAGCGGACAACTGTTCCACTATGTTGACCAAGTTTGAAGGCCCTGGGTCAAGTAACCTATGAAATATCATAGTTTGAAATACGTAATAATAATAATAATAATAATAATAATAATAATAATAATGATGATGATGATAATAATAATAATAATAATAATAATGATAATAATAATAATAATAATAATAATAATAATATTGGCAAGAACAATAAAACATCCCACAGGGATGTGGGAACTTTTTATAGCAGTAGTAGTTGTAGTAGTGGTAGTAGTAGTAGTGGTAGTCGTAGTAGTAGTAGTAGTAGTAGTAGCATAAATGATAATAATAATAATAATAATAATAATAATAATAATAATCGTAAGGAATTAGTCTAAAAACTAGAATAGCACAGCTCTTTCCAGCCAGAGCAGTGGTTCTCAACTCGTGTCAGGCCACGGACCACCAGCCCAATTAAAAAAAAAACATCGTGGAGCATTTCATTTTTGAGTAATGATAAATAAAGCATAGACAACAAACATTTTGGTTAGAAATATATTTCTAACAAACAGAATTTCGAGAAATGATATAAAATAGCAGACAGCTGACATTTTGATCTGAAATATATTTCTTCCAAACATAATTTCCAGGAAATACATGAATACTTCTATAACATTTTGCTGTGAAATTTATTTCTAACAAACAGAATTTTGAAATTATGTAGGAGTATACAACCAACACTTTTCTTTGCAACCAGACTTTTGGATTCTCTTCTCACTGACAAGCTTTTCAATGTTAGGAGTGGTACTTGATAATGCACAATGAACATTGCTTTCCACTGCTAGCCGATTCCTCTGTTTGGACTTAATGTGCAACAAACACGAAAATCTGCCTCACACGTGGAAGTTGATGCAAATGGCAGAAGACATCTGACTGCATGTGTTGACAGATCTGGGTAAGTACCAATCATACTGGAATAATCAATAGGAATAATACAATAAAATGAATGGCCAATTATTTATTTTGATAAAATTTTTCGTACCGAATTTTCAATAAATTTAATAATATATGCACCAATCTCCAGTTCAATACCAAATATAGTGAACGTCCATGGACCACCAGTTGAGAACCACTGAGCTAGACTTTCCGAGAAAGGGATAAGTTAAAAACAGAGGAGCAGGCAAAGAGTACGTCGGTTTAACTAGGAGAGAGAGAGAGAGAGAGAGAGAGAGAGCACCCTAACACTGCTTCGTAAGCGATTTATTTTGCTTATTACACTTTATATCCTTCTGTGTCATTTCAATCAATCCATCGCCATTATCTTCAAAAGTAACATACGTTTTAATATTAACCAGCCTTATAGAAAAAATCATCACCAGGTTTTAAAAGTCATCGTTCACTGTACAATATCAGAATGAATTTTATAGGGTAGGATGTAAATAGCGCTCCATCCGTATCCAAAAATAAATCGCTAAGGAAAGGGTGCTAGGGAGCTTCCTTAAACTTAGAGAATATACGGATGTGGGAGTGCTTTTCCGGTCGCTACATCTTGCATGATCGGGGTAACTCTAGTTTATTTAAAGCAAGTCGGTTTTATTTAGCTGAGAATCAAAGAGGCTGAGAATGAATTGAGGGAAAGACAAGGAAAGGGTTGAGTTGCTTGTCAGTATTATCCTATCTATCTATCTATCTATCTATCTACTTATCTATTGCCAGACGCCTTAATCCTGTAGGGGGTGGCCACAAACAAATCGCCTCCATCATCCCTTGTAAATACATTGCTGTTGTTGTGGCTGTTGATGTCCCTCCAGGCTCATTTGAACGTGAACCCCGAAGATTATAGATTGAACCCTACCCCTCCCCTGCAGTCCACCATCGTCCTTTTGGGGGAGAGAGTGGCATGGACGTTTATAGAACCAGCTAGGGGAATCACCGGGTCATCTCAGTGCCACCACGTGAAGGCGCAACGTCAAGGCACCACTCTCCCATACCCCTCCTAAGAATTGTTCCTGGAAGGGCCTTTGTGCGTTGTTCAGGAATTGTACCTGTATCACCAAATCGGATGATAAGCGAGGCGTAGATATGAGGTGGAAGTCAGGTGATTAGAGAAGTGACATCCTGTTCAAAGTGACGCTAGTTCGATCCTAATTGGTACAGGGAGCAGAGTATTTGAGTTCCACCACATCAGGCCTGAATGAGGCAGTGTTATTTATGGGTATGAATGCAGAAGTGGTGAGATGTGAAGGTGTACGGTTCGTAGGAGGGCCAGAGTGTCACAGGGAATGGTCAGAGTTCACACACACACACACACACACACACACACACACACACACACACACACACACACACACACACACACACACACACACACAGACGGGGCCATTAGAGCGTTGATACTGTCTGTTCAATTGATGATGTTAGCACCAATACCATGCACTCACCGATTTGTGTGTGTGTGTGTGTGTGTGTGTGTGTGTGTGTGTGTGTGTGTGTGTGTGTGTCCCCGGCTTACTGCGGTGCATGGGAAGCGAGTGTTGTCCGCCCGGTCTGTCCAACTCAGTAAAATTGCCTTTGTCGCGAAACTTTACAGCCAAAGTTCTGAACGCCCACCCGTGCAGGATTTCCATACCGATTGAATGACTTACTGTAGACACGCAGGACGACTCTTTATTCCAGCTCCCAGTGGACGAAACAAGTGACAAATAAAAAAATATCCTCACACTCTTTTCTGCTCAGAAGTTCGTCTGTTTCTCATCATATCTCTGTCTCCCAACTCATTCTTGACGTATAACCAAACCAGTGGCCACAAACGTAGACAGATTTTATAAACGGTGTTAACAGTGACGTGGCAGTGACTTGTTTTGGGCATTTCAAGTATTGCAATTGCAGAAGATGAGTGTTTGAATGTTGCATACACCAAACTGATAGCCATGCACAAAGGCCAAGTTACTGCATGCAAAGAGGGTATGCTATTACTCCGCAATGTGTGTGTGTGTGTGTGTGTGTGTGTGTGTGTGTGTGTGTGTGTGTGTGTGTGTGTGTGTGTGTGTGTGTGTGTGTGTGTGTGTGTGTGTGTGTGTGTGTGTGAGAGAGAGAGAGAGAGAGAGAGAGAGAGAGAGAGAGACGATAGGTTTGAAGGCTACCGTCTCCAACACCAAGGATGAAATCTAGGACTGTGAATCAGAAGACAGAAGGATAGGCAATTACACTTGACGCAAAAATCATCTACGGGACTAAGGGGACTCCGTTAATGAATCAGTGTTTCATTTGAGTCAGAAGCAGAAGCACCATTATCATATTCATTCAAACCCTTTTTCCAGGTAATGCTTGAGATAAAAATGATCCTGACAAAGGGAAATGGGAGTTAATGAAGGAAAAGGACTAGCAACAGTGTGGACCAGACATTCATTCACTCATCGCTGCGCCTTTGAACTTATCGTCTCCACCAAATTCGCCAAATGGTTTACTTAAAATGTTATCCCGCCCTTCCCCCACAGCCTCCTAAAATTTCAGTCCATCCCGCCATTCCTCCCCTCCAACCAATCCTATTTTCTACTTCCAAAATTGAATTTCTAGGAGAAATCTGTTGCAGCATCCAATACTGACTCTCACACAACACCCCTTATTCCGGCATGCATTCGAAAGTGTTAAGACTAGTTAGTAGTAGTAGTAGTAGCAGTAGTAGTAGTAGTGTTTGTGTAGTAGCAGTAGTGGTAGTAGTAGTAGTAGTAGTAGTAGCAATAGAAGTAGTTGTAGATAATGATGTTGCCACGGTTCATCTGTAAAGGGAGCCCATTGAATTGCAGACTGAAGTTGTCTTTCCCTGGGAGCAGTTCCCCATCCTCCTTTTGGAGGATAGGGACAGAGATAAAGGACATTGGCATATCTGGGATGTGAATCCCCAGGTTATGTTAGTGCCACCACGGGAAGGCGTCCCTCTCCATCACCAAGACTAGTAAGTAACGCTGATTATTAACAAACACGTGGATATACAGGTGGACATAGCTGTAATTTGACACCTGCCTTATCCAAAAGTCAAGGTGCTAGGGTGAGGAGTGCAGCGAGGTGGCCTTAGTGGCAATGCAGGTGTGTGGGATGTGGAGTTTTAGTATACCTTTTACCTGGGTATACCTGGAGCAGCGGTGGGAAGGGGTCGCTCAGGTAGCCAGTGGATGCAGTCACGAATCCATGAGTCGCATTTTGAAGAAGGCCTGCATGGGATAGTCTATTAGTGAACTATACTGTTTTTACTCTAACATGGTCTAAAATTGCCATCTCTCCATAAGAACTGAGTTGTTAAAACAGCTTAACACTAAACTATGATTGCTAGTCACGAAGAAGTGCTAAGGAATGGATGTTGAGCCGTATACTACTTTCTGCCACTGAGCTACGTGAAACAAGCTGCAAAGGTACGAAAATCTGGGCCAAGTTAAGGTGAAAGAACTACAGAATTTATTTATAAAGGAGAGAGAATTAGAGTATAGGAAAGCTTTACTAGGCGCATCGTCAAGAAATGTTCAGTAATATCCCACATGCTCATTTGACAAAGTTTGAATGTACAGTTGCAGACAGAAGTATTGAGAGAGAGAGAGAGAGAGAGAGAGAGAGAGAGAGAAAGAGAGAAGTACTGACGAGTCGAACAATAATGGAATTCCTATATTATATTCTTCAAAAGTTCTCTCTAAGATCTCATTGCTAAGTTTCAAAAGACATTGTTCACTGTCTCATGTGCTCAAGTGTACATTAGCACATTGATTTGTTCAGGGTGGTACTTACATAACGCTGCACTAGTAACATAGGGCTGTACCTTATCGTGTTGTGGCGCAGTCTGCTGATGTGGGCGTGGTTTTGGCAGTGGGTGTAGGAAATGAGAATAAATGATGCGGGATGGACGTCATAAAGGTGAAAGTCGGCCCCACGAGACACGAGAGAGAGAGAGAGAGAGAGGACTGGGAGTGAGGTTCGTATTCTCGGTGATGAAAGCTCCCTAACACCTTTTCCTTACCGATTTATTTTATGGATACGGCTTGCTTTTATTAATGTGTACGTTATTTATGCGGGGTATCGTGATATTAGAATCATTTAAGTAAGACAGAAGAGGAGAGCAAGGCGTACTAAGCAAACTAAATCGCTTTGGAAGAGGTGTTAGGGAGCTTCCTTTAACCAACGAGAATACGCTCCTGGGTGTACAATTGTGGCAAAAGCAAATCTCTCTCTCTCTCTCTCTCTCTCTCTCTCTCTCTCTCTCTCTCTCTCTCTCTCTCTCTCTCTCTCTCTCTCTCTCTCTCTCTCTCTCTCTCTCTCTCTCTCTCTCTCTCTCTCTCTCTCCAATGAACTTTCAGAATTAGTCTTGGATTTACAGTCGGTATGAGAAGTCCTGTCGCCTGTCCTGCTCTCTCTCTCTCTCTCTCTCTCTCTCTCTCTCTCTCTCTCTCTCTCTCTACTCCTCCCCATTTCAACCACACCAGCTTCTATTTCACGGATCGGGCCAGTTGCCTGCAGTTCGCTTCCTTTCCCATGTTTGGTCTGTGCTTTGAATGTTTACTCCTCTAGGGGCAGATGGATTTCGGGCCACAGCTCCCATAAATCCCTGTCATGCTGTGGTGAAATCCGTATCTGAATCCACCTCCGTCAGTCAGATTACACGCCCCTTCCTTCCCTTTCCCTGTTTTGTCTCCACGTCAGTTTTGCAGTTCGCCCTGAGCGTGTCGGTGCGGCGCCTAAGCGTTCTTTTTAGTAATCGATTCCTTCGCGTTCCGTCGACTTCATATTTATGGCAAGAATACGTCTATGGATTTTTTTAGTTTTTTTTTTCTTTTTTTTTTTTTTACATAAGGTGAACAGAGGAACGAAAGACAAATATAAATAATAATTCCAGCCGCCAAAGATGAGATGGAGGGATGGAGTGGAGAGGTGTACATGAGCGAGGGGGAGTGTCAGCTGGGAGCAGGCAGTGAAATGGCAAGGGACAGGGCGACATGGAGGGGATTTGTTTGTGGCCACCCCTTACGGGATTAAGGCGTCTGGCAATAGATAGATAGATAGATAGACCATATTACCAGCGTCCTCCATTCAAATGTCATGTCGTCACCTCCAGCATTTCTCTCTTCCTATATTCGATAATAAATGTGAGTAATGGGAAGGAGGTGTCATTGATAACGCGTTTTTTTTTTTCTTTTGTGGGGGGGGGATCATTGTCATCAGTGTTGTGTGCAGTGGATTCACATGACTAATTTTCAAAGTTTATGGGAGAGAGAGAGAGAGAGAGAGAGAGTAGCAGATGTGAAGATTATATATTTTTGTGTCCTACTCTGGGCATAGGCTTCACAACCCGTTCCCAAGGCCCAGTAGTTTTACACGCCACACACCTCCACATGTCACCACTTCGACGCTCACACCCACCGTCCATACTGAATACATGCTAGGGCTGTCTCATCTAGGACTAGAGTATTGGTATTAGCGAGGATATTTTTAAGACATTTCGGCAGGTCTTCTGGTAGATCAGTAAACTCTGCTTTTCTTGCAACTCAGATCCCTAAAATTTTCTAAAGCCCAGCCGGGATTCGAACCTGAGTCCATTAGGATTGCAGGCCACCTCTCTACCGATTCGGCCACAACCTTCCCAAAAAAAACTGTAGAAAAAAGAAAGTACAAAGGGAAACGCGTAGACTGACCCTGCCTGGTACACCTTGCCAAACACTATGCGTACGAGGAGGATGGGGTTCAGGCAATGTGGAAGTTTACATACAGAGGGGAAAAAGTGCCTGAAGGGTCGTATGGGAGAAATATCGGTGGGGTAACGTAATGGCGAGAGAGAGAGAGAGAGAGAGAGAGAGAGAGAGATGGGAAGAGAAGAAGGAGAACTGAAATAAGGAACAGAATGGAGGTTAAAAAGAGAACTGCAAACTATTTTTTACAATGCATGACAACGAAGACGATGTTGACGTCTTCTTTTAGCTGTCAGTCTCAAGGGCAGATAAAGAAGACAGGCGGCAGACGTGAACAGCTTAGGTAGGTAAAGGGCAGCCGTTCCTCTGACGCTCTTGCCGGTCACTGTAAGGGCTACTCGGTGGCTGGGTCGGTTCAGTGTTGGCCCCACGTTTGGAGGAGGCGTTGAGTGGTGGGTTCGAGTCCTATCCGAATGCCACTGAGTTTGTAGGATGGAAGCTCACAGGGAAACGCCTATCCACAGCAGCCAAATAACCAAACTTACACCATACTACTGCCTACCTCTACTCCCTTCTGTTTCACCGTCTATACTTCTCTTCTGTCCTACCTTCATCCCACCCCCTTCTATGATTCTATTGTGTAGGCATCCCAGTCATCAGAGGTAGGTCGTTCTTGGGTCTCTCTTTTTTTTTTTTTTTTTTTTTTTTTTTTTTATGTGTCCGACTCTGGGCATAGGCTTCACAGCCTGCTATCAAGGCCCAGCAGTCCTCCTACATACCATACACCTCTACATGTCACCACTTCGGCGCTAACACCCACCGTCCATATTGAATACATGCTAGGGCTGTCTCATACAGGACTGGTGTAGTGGTATTAGCGGGGGTATTTTTACGACATGTCGGCGGGTCTTCTGGTAGATCAGTAAAGCCTGATTTAATGAAATTCAAATCCTTAAACAGTTTCCTGCCCCAGCGGGGATTTGAACCTGGGTCCAGTAGGACTGCAGGCCACCTCTACCGATTGAGCCAGGACAGTGGTAGAGGCGTCCTTGGGATATGTACAGGGCCTGGTGGGGAAGGGAAATGGGGTAAAAGGAATGAAAAGCGCAGGGTTGGTGGAAATGACTGAGTTACAGGAGAGGAAAGGCATCATAGTCTGTGGGAGAGAAGCATAGCCGTGGGAAGTGGATGACAGATTAAGAACAGCATGAGCGTGGGAGGTAAAGGGACAATGAACGAAACTGTAAGATGGGTGTGGGGGGTGAAGGGAAGGTTGAATGAAACAGTGCAACATGGGAGAATGGGGGGAAGAATGGGTGGGAGATCAGGACATGGGGGGAGGTGCGAAGAATGAGTTGAACGCATGACGTGGGAGGTGAGGAATAAACTGAATGAGTCTAAGTAGGGATGAGGGGGTAATGGAAGGGTAGGAGTCTTGAAGATGCGGGAGGTTGAGGCTAGACCAGTGCAGGCAAGAGGGACAAGAATAGGACCAACGAAACATGAGTGCACAAAGGGAGGCTGGGATGATGATATGGATAGGGGTCTTAGGGTAGGGTGGATAGGGCAGCGTAATTGCTAGGGTCTCGGTATATCGAAGTGGGAATTGAACATAGGGTCGGATTCTAAGTGGCGTAGGATATTGCGTAACACTTTTTCCTTAGCTATTTATTTTGCATATCAGTATCTTCTTGTATTTAACAGATGCAAACATGTCCTTCTCAGAGCTATATAAATAACATGAGACTGCTGAGGTTTAATACGCAAAATTAATCGCCACGAAAGAGGTGCAGCCAAGCCTCTAATGTCCCTTGTAATACGACTCATTTTGACCCAAGTTGACGCATCGTAAAGCTCGGAGTAGAAGGCTGGGATAAAAGTACCACGTTTGATTTGACCGCGTTCTGAGAGTATGTTCCTCAGTGCAACCTGCCTAATGTCTAGTGCTCGGGAACACACACTGACGCCCTTGAGAGTGTGGAGCAGGTTCTGGCGAGCAAATTTAGTAATGTTGTTCCCTTAGCGAAGTGTGCCATCCCACCTTCCTGATATTAATTCACACTTTGATATAACTCACCTTACTTAAGAATAAGTATAATATCAATTTAAGGGCCTAATTCTTCTTCTTATGCAATGACAGGAGAGGTAAAGATTATCTACTTACAAACCTACTCACGTATAACAACAGCTCGTCCACGAGTCCAGTATATGCATAACTGATCTACAAAACACACTACAAGAAGCTACGAAGATTATATAAGATATGGTGGCAACAGAAATACGAACCTCGTTTTCAAATCTACAGTGAATTCCTACAAAATACAAGCTACAAGTTACAAACTACGAGACATCTCTACGATTAACTACAAGTAACAAGTCTACGAGACCTCTATAATCTTCTACACACTCCTACAAGTAGCAGCAGTCTTTATCCCACCGCTGCCACCAACTATATATATGAATCTTGAGCTTGTAATATGTTAATCTTGAGGTTTGGTTCTAGTTTTCGTGTAGTCGAAGGTAGGAGAAGTTAAAGATGATACAGGGAGTTGATTGTAGTTTATTATCTTCAAGGAAGAGTTTAAGCTGAGCAGAGTATGTATTACACAGGAACGTAATTTACTAGCTACGTCTCGTCGGACCCCTCTTCTCTCTTCCTCTCTCCACAGCCTTTTGGCTCTATGACTAGCCCCTTTCTGACTCTCTAATTCTTCCAATCTTCCCTAAGAGAGCTAGTGTCACGTGTGCAAGACGCATGTGAATGTTCGAGAAGCCCGTGTGTCTGTGTGTATGTAGCGTTTCCGGTGACAGTGTTCGCGTGGCATTCTGTACAGAAATGCAGACACATTTCCTTTCGTCGACTCTCGCTGACACATTTCCTATTCCCACACCTTGGCTGATGTTCCTATCTATTACACTGTCTATCTATCTATCTATCATTCTATGAGTTGTATGATTATAATATGGAGTTCTGACATTTGTGTGTGTGTGTGTGTGTGTGTGTGTGTGTGTGTGTGTGTGTGTGTGTGTGTGTGTGTGTGTGTGTGTGTGTGTGTGTGTGTGTGTGTGTGTGTGTGTGTGTGTGTGTGTGTGTGCCTGCTTACCCTCAGTGGAAGAAGGATACCTGCAGGACGTAAAATTAGCTTCCCTGTCTTTACACATAATGAAAAGTGGCTCTTGGTGCTGACGTTCCAGGACCAACCAAGATCTCACAGCAACCCATAAAAAGCTAAGTGTATGAGGCGCTGGCCATGTGAATCGGGGAGTTTTACAGCACACGTAGCTTACAGAAAAAAATAAGTCAAAATTTCAATGTTTTTTTGGCTATATGTGGTCACTGGACTGATCTTCTCTTTGTAACTTTTAACAGCGTAAGAAAAGTGTCTGACTGATTTCTTGTTTTCTTTTTCACTGTGTTTTTCCTTTCTTTTTTACTACTACTACTGCTACTACTACTACTACTACTACTACTACTACTACTACTACTACTACTGCAACAACAACAACAACAACAATCACTGCCGCTACTACCACCACCACCATTACTACTACTACTACTACTACTACTACTACTGCTACTACTACTACTACTACTACTACCACATTTACTGCTACTACTACCACCACCACTACTACTACTACTACTGCAACAACAACAACAACAATTACTGCTACTACTACTACCACCACCACCACTACTACTACTACTACTACTAACAACAACAACAACAACAATAATAATAATAATAATAATAATAATACATCTTTATTTTCATCTTCATATCAACCACATGTTTACAACATCGATACAGACTACATAAGCAAAGTACAAGAGACGATGAAGGCTGCATATCAAAGACCAGGTGTTAACGGAGATACACAAGGGAGCCTTTAGATGACAAGAACACCATCCCAAACATCTATCTATCTATCTATTGCCAGACGCCATAATCCCGTAAGGGGTGGCCATTTGACTTTGAGTTAGTTGTTTTACGGGAAGGGGCACTAATCCTCCCACCAACCCACTTGTTGACACGTAGGGAGCACGTATGGTTATATGGTTACCACCCAGCGTTGTAAATGGTTTCTTGGCTTACAGGAAACATCAAGGCAGAAAGTCCAACCTTCTTCACCAGCCCTCCATTCCCCACGAGCGCATTCCACTGTTTATTGGACGCTTAAGTGTCGTTTCTTTTCTTCATGCCTCTCTTCCCTGGTCGTTTCCTTAGTTGCATTCCTCGCTTTATCTCTCAACACGCATTCTGCTTCCCCTTGCTCTGCTTCTGCTTGTTTCATATCCTTCCCCTTGCCCTGCCTCTGCTTGTTTCATATCCTTCCCCTTGCTCTGCCTCTGCTTGTTTCATATGCTTCCCCTTGCTCTGCTTCTGCTTGTTTCATATCCTTCCCCTTGCCCTGCCTCTGCTTGTTTCATATCCTTCCCCTTGCTCTGCCTCTGCTTGTTTCATATCCTTCCCCTTGCTCTGCTTCTGCTTGTTTCATATGCTTCCTCTTGCCCTGCCTCTGCTTGTTTCATATCCTTCCCCTTGCTCTGCCTCTGCTTGTTTCATCTACGTTTCTGCTTCATGGTGGCTCAAAAGGATAAACATTTCTATACCTCTGCTTCACAATTATATCTTGACTCATTATATTCTTTGTGTTTCTCTGGCAATAACGTAAAGGGAAAATAATACCACGTATCCCTATGTCATAAAAAGGAAGAGGCTGAGCTGCATAATATTTCCGAATCGTGCGTGGGGAGGGGCGCCTTCACGTGGTGGCACTGGTATAACCCGGTCCCTCAACTGCCTGGTTATACAGACGTCCTTCAACGACTTCCCCATCCCTAGAAAGGAGGATGGAGTCTGCAGGAGATCAGCTTAAGCCTGCAGTCCACTAGTATGACAACTACAACTACTACTACTACTACTACTACTACTACTACTACTACTGCGGCCGTGGTGTCAGCAGCTGAGGGTAAAAATGGGGGTGAGTTGTATAGATTGTCAGCAATGAAATGGACAGGCTTCTTCCTTAAAGGACAGTGTTTTGTGGAGAAAGTATACTGTAAACTATCAGTTGGAGAGTATACTGAAACACACACACACACACACACACACACACACACACACACACACACACACACACACACACCAGATCATTAACTGCGAGGGCTTATAACTTTTTCCTGGTTCAGCTCTCCTCGAAGCTCAGTAAAAATGTCCATGAAAGTAAGAAGAGTAAAAAGAAAGAAAGACATACCACGAAAGGCAGTGTTCCAAGAGTGTTCAGGAAAGAAGGTGGCAATTTTCCTGGCCTATAAAAGTAAGGGGAAAAAATTCTCTGAGATATTTGAGAGAGACTTTACAAGATGATTTTATTTATCTTACGAGCGAGACGGTACGAGGCGAGGGATTTTACGAAACGATTCTATTCATCTTGAGAGACTTAAAGAATTGGAGAGGTGAAATACAGTCTCCGTTAGCCCCTTCACTACAAGACATCTCCCCTACAATCAATAAGAATCGTCTGGTATTATCTATCTATCTATTGTCAGACGCCTTAATCCCGTAAGGGGTGGCCACAAACAATTCGCCTCCATGTCGCCCTGTCCCCCGCTATTTCACTGCCCTGCTCCCAGCTCACGCCCCTCACTCTCATATACCTCTCCACTCCATTCGTCCATCTCATCCTTGGCCTCCCCTTCCCTCTCCCCCCCTCCACCTCACTCACATACACTCTCCTCGTCAGTCTCTCGCTCTCCATCCTCTCCACATGGCCAAACCACCTCAGTGTGTTTCTCCTAACGCTTCCTATCACATCCACATCCACACCACAACGCTCCTTCACTTCCTCATTTGTCAGTCTGTCTCTCCATGTAACTCCACACACACATACACTCACATACACTCTCCTCGTCAGTCTCTCTCTCTCCATCCTCTCCACATGGCCAAACCACCTCAGTGTGTTTCTCTTAACGTTTCCTATCACATCCACATCCACACCACAACGCTGCTTCACTTCCTCATTTGTCAGTCTGTCTCTCCATGTAACTCCACACACACATACACTCACATACACTCTCCTCGTCAGTCTCTCGCTCTCCATCCTCTCCACATGGCCAAACCACCTCAATGTGTTTCTCCTAACGCTTCCTATCACATCGCCTGGTACTATCAAAAATAATACGGAAAATACGTTGTTGTATTTTAAAGCCTGATACTCGCATTACTACTACTATTGCTATTACTACTACTACTACTACTACTACTACTACTACTACTACTACTTCTACTACTACTACTACTTCTACTACTACTACTACTACTACTACTACTACTACTACTACTATTACTACTACTACTACTATTACTACTACTACTACTACTACTACTTCTACTACTACCACTACTACTACTGCTACTACTACTACTACTACTACTACTACTACTACTTCTACTACTACTACTTCTACTATTACTACTACTACTACTACTACTACTACTACTATTACTACTACTACTACTACTACTACTACTACTACTACCACTACTACTACTACTACTACTACTACTACTACTATTGTAGGACTCGCGCACGTCTGCGGCTGTGGTGTGGT
>NC_137023.1:1264905-1272405 GCF_032717465.1 Coenobita brevimanus | reverse complement strand
AAGGGGAGGAGGGAATGGATGGGGAGGCAGAAAGGAAGGCGGGGAGTGGAGGGGGAGTGCAGAAAGGGAGGGGGGAGAGGAAGGCGAGGCAGAAGGGGAAGGGGAAGTTGAAGGTGTGTGGCCATGTTGACAGCGACTGTGGATGTAACAATGTATATGAGGAGGCGGGTGTCAATGTAACTAAGTTAGGAAGGAGGGAGAGGGAGAGAAGAGAAAGAGAGAGGAGGCTGGGTTTGTGAATGGTGGCAGCAAATGGAATGAAGGAGAGAGAGAGAGAGAGAGAGAGAGAGAGAGAGAGAGAGTTAAATTAAATCAAAAACCTTCAATTTCCACAAAAAGTGATTATTTTTCCTACACTGTACTTATATGCTAACAGTAGATTTAAGTTGTTACTGTGTTAGTGGTGAGGCAATACACCTAAGTTTTGCTCAGTGGGTAGTCTTCTAGTTTAGCTTTAAATATATATAGGTTATGGGACTCTTTAATATATAATAGCAGCTCATTCCATAGTTTAGGACCTGCTGTTGAAGGTGATCTGGTCCCCGTGCCTCTGTTAACGTTTGGAACATGTAAATTATTTCCCCGGTTGTGCCGTAGGTTATATTGTTGAAGGTCGGGAGAGGCAGGATGTGCTCTGGTGGGAGAGTATGTAGTATTTTATGTATAGTAATTGCTAGGTAAAGTGTTGTTAGATTTCCTACGGCTGGCCACTGGAGTTCTTTAAGACTGGGGGTAAAGAAGACGGAAGGAGGTGCGAGAGTGTTAAGAGAGAGAGAGAGAGAGAGAGAGAAAGCAAACAAGGCAGGACAAGGTGCGGGAAGTGTTAAGAGAGAGAGAGAGAGAGAAAGCAAACAAGGCAGGACAAGGTGCGGGAAGTGTTAAGAGAGAGAGAGAGAGATCGGCAGTCTCCTTAGTTAAGAAATCTCCCTAACACCTTTTCCTTAGCGATTTATTTTCCATCCCACGCCTTACTGCTCACTCGTATATTGCTTTTATCTCATATACACCAACATGAAAGACAAAAATAACACAAATGAGGTTAGTAATGGGCTGTGTACAAAAATAAACCGGTAAGGAAAAGGTGTTAGGGAGCTTCCTCAACTTAAGAGACATCAAGGGTTCGTACTGTGGACGGGTAAGGAAGCTCCCTAACACCTCTTCCCTAGCGATTTATTTTTGGATATAGCTGGTTAATATCCTTTTGTACTGGAAGGATTTATGTAACACAGAAGAGGACAGTAAGGAATAATAAAGAAAATAAATTGCTTATGAATAGGTGTTAGGGAACTTCCTTAACTAATGAGAATAGGGATCTTGAACATCTAGAATTCGTATCCCTCGTCGGTTAAAGAAGCTCCCTAACACCTCTTCTTTAGCGATTTATTTTTGTATACGGTTTGTTAATATAAATTGTATGTTTTATTTTTTTTTTTTTTTTTTATAGAGTATGATGATTTTCGAGTGACTAATATGACACAGACAAGGATAGTATGGGGTAAAAAGCAAAATAAATCGCTTAGGAAGAGGTGTTAGGGAGTTTTAAATTTGTGTATTGTTTGTGATGAGTATGGTGGTATTTGAATGACGTAAATGACACAGAAGAGGACATTAAGGAGTAATGAGCAAAATAAATCGCTTAGGATGAGGTGTTACGGAGCCAAGAACGCACAAAGCTGAATGAACTCGTCTGTAGTTAGCTTTAATAATAGAGTTGCCTTTACCATGAGAGAGCTATAAATAAAGGAATATGGCTTTTCACCTATCTCTGTTAATTTTGCTTTCACCTTTTCTTTTACCTGTTCAGACTTTCTTCCAAATACACTCAAACATTTCCTTCACCTTTTCCTTTAGATTCACTTCATTTAGAGCAGTTTATCCAGTTTTGTTATTCTCATCCTCATCGTATCTCCAGCGTCACCCTCATCCTCCAAATCCATCGCTATCCTCATTTACTACGGATCAACACAGTGTCTGATAGAGTCGATAAAACTACAAGATCAAAGAATGTGAGACGAGGGAAGGAGATGGGTAGGATTAACGTGAGAGAGTAATTATGAGATCTGTAGGGGTGAGAGAGAGAGAGAGAGAGAGAGAGAGAGAGAGAGAGAGAGAGAGAGAGAGAGAGAGAGAGAGAGAGAGAGGGGAGAATAGTCAGTAAATATATGAGAGTGAGGATAGAATGTTCAGGAACTGTGAGAGAGGGAGAAGAGAATTACCAGCGTGTGTGTGTGTGTGTGTGTGTGTGTGTGTGTGTGTGTGTGTGTGTGTGTGTGTGTGTGTGTGTGTGTGTGTGTGTGTGTGAGAGAGAGAGAGAGAGTAATCGGAAAATATCTGAGAGGGAGGAAAGAATATTCAGGAAGTGTAAGAGAGGGAGAAGAGAACTACCAGCAAGGGTCAGAGAGAGAGAGAGAGAGAGAGAGAGAGAGAGAGTAAATCAGTAACTGTGAGAGAGGGAAGGACAATTAGACGTGAGGGGGTAACGCAGGACAATGCTGGAAGGACACATGCAGTTACCACCAATTAGGCAGGACAGGGTAATAACTATAACTAAAGATGATAAAAAAAAATAGGGGACAGTTCTTTGGTTTTTCCCTCCTCTGTTCTGTTATCATGAAAGAGAGAGAGAGAGGAGAGAGAGAGAGAGAGAGAGAGAGAGAGAGAGAGAGAGAGATGCAAACCTGGAGCAATGTGTGGAAAGATCCTATTTATTTATTTATTTATTTATTTATATTAATTAATCCACGTCCCAGTGCATGTCAAATATTCCAGATAAAACTTAACTCCTCCACCCTGTAGACTCCAACTCCTTGAATCGAAATTATATAAAAAAATATATATATATGAATTTCTTTTGGCGACCCTCTGAAGCACCATCATTTTTTTTCTGCCACAGCTCTCGCGGGATTTTTCAGTGTTTATAATCGTTTTACTTTAACTAGGCCTTATATTCCCGTTTCTTCATCTCGAATGCTAAGTTACAGCAAGATATTAACACTGGAATACGGTGCTAGTCATGAGGAAGTGCTATGGAAATGATGTGGAGCTGCAGTATCGTCTGTTTCAGGCACTGTGCATCACCCCCGCGATATAACGAGAATTTACGCAAACATATTCACTGTGTTTCGTAATATCGCACTTACGAAAGACACGCAAAATCGAACGCTCTATCCGATCTTAACACCAGACAATAGGCGCCTTATTCTCGTCAATTAAGGAAGCTCTCTAGTACCTTTTCCTAAGCGAGTTATTTTGCTTATTACAACATACTCTCCTCCTCCGCGTTACATAAATCATCCTAATCTCGCCATACTATAGATAACATGCAAAGGGATATTAACCGACCGTAGCCAAAAATAAATCGCTAAGGAAGAGGTACCAGTTAACCAGCCACGGCCAAAAATAAATCGCTAAGGAAGAGGTGCTAGGGAGCCTCCTTACGCGAACCCAGGACCAGGTGTCACGGAGGCGGAAGTGGTCACCTGTGAGAGTTTTCCTATAAATTTCCTTTTAACTTTTACGATCGAAATGTTACCTCAGGAATTCAGGTTGAGAGAGAGAGAGAGAGAGAGAGAGGGGGGGATAGGGGGAGCGTGTGTGTGTGTGGGGGTGTCTCTCTCTCTCTCTCTCTCTCTCTCTCTCTCTCTCTCTCTCTCTCTCTCTCTCTCTCTCTCTCTCTCTCTCTCTTTGTTTGTGTTTGTGTGTGTGTGTGTGTGTGTGTGTGTGTGTGTGTGTGTGTACTATACAACACAGCGCTATCAAGTAAAACAGGCCTACACAAAGATAAGCTTAGGGTAAAAGAATTAAGAGTGATTTAGGAGGGCGGTCAGATGCGTGGAGAAAGGAGCTTTGGTAGAGACGCTGACAGTATAGAAGGAGAAGAAGCACTGGACCGAGAATGAAATACGGACCAAGCTGAATAATAACTCTATGAAAAAAGGCTGGGAGAAAGATGAGTACTTTTGGAACAGACCCATTATATAATATATCATATGGAGTAAGTGTCCTGTTGTACTAGGGAAGGGATGGGCAGGCGAGGGTAGTGTGTGGGAAAGAGTGGGTGTTTCTGAGGGACGGTGTAGTCAAATGTGGTGTGGGTATGGGGCGGTGTGGAGTGGTGTGGGTGTGGAAGAGGTACTGTACATGTAGTGTGTGAGGTAGTGTGGGTGTGGGAAGGAGTGAAATCTAGTGTGTGAGGTAGTGTGAGTGTGGGGTAAGGTGAAGATGGGAAGGAGTGAAATCTAGTGTGTGAGGTAGTGTGAGTGTGGGGTAAGGTGAAGATGGGAAGGAGTGAAATCTAGTGTGTGAGATAGTGTGAGTGTGGGGTAATATGAGGGTGGGAAGGAGTCAAATGTACAGTAGTGTGTGAGGTAGTGTGGGTGTGGGAAGGAGTGAAATGTAGTGTGTGGGGTAGTGTGAGTGTGGGAAGGAGTGACATCCAGTGTGTGGGGTAGGGTTGGAGTCAAATGGCATAGGAGATATTGGCGTGGCTTCTGACGTGTCGAGAAATTGGCCTGTGTGTGTGTGTGTGTGTGTGTGTGTGTGTTATATTCTCCATGCCTGCAGCTTTGTCTCTCTCTCATGTATGATATCCTTACTGTATTGCTATGTATTTTACTGTTAAAACTCGTGCACTGTAAACACACTCTTCCCCATCATAGCCAATACGTTAATTTCACCTTTTGTAAAACTGTTCCTTCCAAGAGAATAACAAAATACAAGAGAGAGCCAAATTCAAGATCCGATCATTTTGAAATGTCTGGACACACTGCGTTTGAAAGGCTGGAGATCATAGGAAGCAGGAAATACAGACAGAGGGAGACAGTTCCAAAGTTGACCTGTTGCATAAATGAAGGACTGGGAGTAACGGTGGTGCATGTTTGTTGCCAAAATCTTATATAACTTTACGATACTTCAGCTTTTAGTGTCATAACATATAAATTGATGGAGAGTGAGAGACTAACGAGGAGAGTGTATGTGAGTGAGTTGGAAGGGGGGAGAGGGAGGGGGAGACCGAGGATGATATGGAGGGATGGAGAGTGAGAGACTAACAAAGGGAGTGAAGATAATGATGATGATGATGATGATGATGATGATGATGATGATGGTGATGAAAGAGGGTGTGAAGAATTGGTGAAAGGAGGAGTTATGACAAGGGACAGGGTGACATGGAGGCGATTTGTTTATGGCCACCCCATACGTGTCTTCGCCTCTGTATATAACGTGGAAGTTAAAAAAGAATATTATGCACATTATTACCTTTCTGGCCTTTCTTCCCACGCCTCCTTCACAGGAAAATCTATATTCAATATTATATCACTCAGACTCGAAATAATCCCGTAAGGGGTGGCCATTCTGACTATTAGTTATTTGTTTCCAGTGGGTATAAAGGGGCACTAACGGCCTCCACCAATACGTTGGAGATGATGATGATGATGATGATGATGATTATGGTGGTGGTGATGATGATGATGATGGCTTGAAGGAAACCATGATGCCTGATGATGATGATGATAAGAGCCACCTGGTGATGAAGAAGGAGAAGAAGAAGCAATAAGAAGTGACAGGAAGAAGATGAGAGAAATTGGAAGAAGAGGAAGAAGAAGAAGAAGAAGATGATGATGATGATGATGATGAAGATGATGATGAAAAAGAAGTAGAAGAATTTTATCAGTTATCAAAACGGCATAAACTCAACCAAAATCTATATATTGAATTATGCATTGCCTGTGACATATTTCATCACTGGACAGGCCTCATCACGCTTCCCTATAATAAAGACCCATATTCTCCGTTTTGGACTATTTAAAGCACCTCTTCCTAAACACTTTATTTCTGCATCTGATGGGCTGCTTTATTTCTGTTAGCTTTAGTGGAATCGACAACGCTGGGTGGTAACCATATTAGCAAACCATACGTGCTCCCTACGTGTCAACAAGTGGGTTGGTGAAGGGTTAGTGCCCCTCCCTGTAAAACAAATAACTCAAAGTCAAATGGCCACCCTTTACAGGATTATGGCGTCTGGCAATAGATAGATAGATAGATAGATAGAGGCGTAAGTAACCTATAAGAGGACATTACTGTGAATTATGCAACAAAAATCAGTAATGCAAAGTACAATATCCTTTTCACTTTACCTGGCCCAAATTTTCGTCCTTTCGTAGCTTATGTCTTGTAGCTCAGTGACAGAATAAGGCAATCTATGGCTCTACTGTCTTTCCACAGCACTTCTTCATGACTAGCATCATTTTCTAGTGTTATTAGATTGTTACTACTCAGTACTGAATAGGGTGGAATGGCAATTTTAGGCCAAGTTAGAGAAAAGGCAGGATAGGGACCTTACTTAGCTAGAGGGTGACTTTCTTCTTACGCTGGGATCCACAAACACACTCTGATATGCAGGACAGACAAGGAGGCTGTAGAATCGTCCTCTTTGCCCTGTTCTAGCTTCAAAAATAATTCTCAAGTTACGGCACGAAGTTACATCAGGAAATAACTGCTTTCTGCAGGACGAACGAGGAAAGGAGTGGCAAATCTTCACATGCCTAGGTCTCCCCGTAAAATCATATCAATGTTAGGACGGGAAAGCGATTATATGTCTGAGAGTTCCACCGCAGAGCATCCAACACCACAAACCTACCTTTCTTCTTCCCACAGACGATGTTAGTCCACTTGGGAAGGATATCTATGCTCCATTTACCCCAGCTTGGCATAGAATTGTCATCTTTCCATCCTGAATGCCGAGTTGAACAATAAATCCTAAAATACGATGCTGGTGATGAAGAAGTGCTACGGAAAAGATGGAGAGCCGTATACCTTTTTTCTGCCACTGAGCTACGTGAAGTAAGCAGCAAAAGGACGAGGATCTGAGCCAGGTTACGGTGAAAAGACTATAGGAGGGAAGGATTTAAATGAATTACTATAACTTCAATATCAACTCGTCTCTCCTTAGTTGCATGAGTCTCAGGTGACGAAAATACAACACAAAATAGGTCGATCGAGTGAATTTATTAGCCCCATCAGATCGACAGCGTATTTCTCATCCATGTATCAAGCCAGCACAGGACGATTTTATCCAGCTGACGTAGGATCTTGTGTACAGAAGGGATTAGTGAATATATGTACAGAGACTGGCTATTTTGAGAAGTCTTCCCTACGCTGGCTAAAATTCTCTGTACTTGTCTTGACTGATGTGAAAAATAACTTGACATAGTGAAGAGGCTAACTTTGTTCCGTCAGCGTCCTCTCTCTCTCTCTCTCTCTCTCTCTCTCTCTCTCTCTCTCTCTCTCTCTCTCTCCCTCTCCTACATTTTTTCCCTCTCGAGTGGTATGTATTAGATTACCTGCCTCTATTGAGTTTACACCTTTGTTTATACCTGTGTGTGTGTGTGTGTATGTGTGTGTGTGTGTGTGTGTGTGTGTGTGTGTGTGTGTGTGTGTGTGTGTGTGTGTGTGTGTGTGTGTGTGTGTGTGTGTGTGTGTGTGTGTGTGTGTGTACTGACA